>NC_073699.1:39376970-39379470 GCF_023634085.1 Falco cherrug | reverse complement strand
GATTTAGTGTTTGTTTTAATTGGAATGAAATATACTCTTGTTTATACGATTGTGATCAGAGCTGATGTCATTGTTTAGTACTGATTAATACTGAAGTTATGTAAGGAAACTGATAACTGTAAATGTGCTGTTTATTTTAAAATGTTGATTAAGTAACAGAAAAGATGTTACGACACTTGTTACTGCGCTGATTTTGTTTTTTACTTTGGTTACATGGTAGAAGGTTTAAAATCTGGTTTAGTTCTGCTAAATCATTTAAGAAATTGCAACAGCAAGAGTGTTCAGTGCAGGGTTGTGGGAAGAAGGGGAAGGGTGAGATGCTACTCTGCAGAACCCATTTTGTATCTGCCTAAAATTATTTAATGCTTATCAGTGCTGTCTGGTCACAGTATAGTGTGCATGCCCATGACTATTCTGGCAACTGTTTTTGTGTGTGTGCTGGATGCTGTGATGCTATGGTATACCATGCTGTAATGCAGTATGGGTAGAGCTTGCTTCAAGCAGCAAAGGTTAAATGGAAAGCCACAGATAGGGCTAGAATAGTTTTAGACAGTTGCATCTGACTCCGTTTGCTGTATTAACTCCTTCTTTATCAGTTTGTTTTATCCACTAAAAAGATTTTACCCTGACTGATCCTTTCATGATTCTGGGTAGGAGAGAGTTACTGCTCATGCCTCCCTGTATCATTGCTGGAAAACAAAACAGAACTACTACTGCCTCTTTTGCTGTGCAATGATCTAAAAAACTTCTTGTGTGCATGTTGGTGCCAGCTGGGTGTGTGTCTTCATGCTTGCATGTGTGTTTACGCGTGACTGAAATAGTTTCATGAGTGCAGTTGCTGAGTGGATACATGTAAAAATGCTTTATACCAGCATTGTTTATCCTTTTGTGTCAGGTTGAGAGATACCAGTATGAAGACATTTATACCAGTCCTCTACAGATGGAAGGGGCTGGGATTTGCTTTCTGGTCCTTGTGCAACTTTTTATCTGTAGATAAGGCCTTAGAAGGAGACTGCATCAGACATGTAGGATTTCTTCAGGATGCATACACTGTTTGTGCAGATTTGCCAAATGGGAAGGTAAACATGCTTGTCTCTGAACCAATTAGAGAATTATTAGGTTTTCATGGTATTTGCGATCAGATTAATTCAAAAGGTTTTTAAATTGCATGTGTGCCAACCTGGCTCTCATCAATGATTAAAATTACACACCAAGCTTTGTGACGTTTGATTCAGGAGCAATTAGGCTGTCGTTTTAGCCATCTCAGATACCAAAACTAATTTTGATTCATTTTCATTCTATGCAAATCTTCTGATGTATCTTAAACTGATCACTTCCTCTCCCTGATTTAGCTGACAAGATTAGATTTGATTACACTTAAAAAAAAATTAAGCAGCTATCCTTCACACTTCATATCTCAGTGACCTTCACTGAAGCCTCCTAGGCAAGGATTTCTATTTTTTTTAATCCCAGAATTGCACTGCGTGATTTTATGCAGGGATACAGCACCTGGCTATTGCGTATATAAATATATATTGTCCAGCAATGCAAATTTTTTTATTAGATTCCCTTTTCTTGTAAATGGAAGATGTAGAAAACCTTAATGCTTCAGATATCTAAAACAATAGTTTTCAGGTTGTAATCAAACTTTTATACTTAATTGAAAACTTATCTGATAAATTGGCTGCTGCTTTTGCCTAAAATTAACGAGATCTATCACTCTGACTTATGACTGGAATGAGGATTGCTTAGCTCCTGCATAAAAGCAAGGCAGAGTCTGTATCATAGGCTGAAAATAAACACTAAAGTTTCAGAGTACTCAGCTGTTGTGTACAGTGCCATCATTCTGCAAACTGAGAGATCTGCAAGGACTCAGAGTAGCTTAGGCTGTAATCAGGCTACTATTACAGTGGCTGGAGCCTTGCAGGCTCACAAAAAAATGAAGGAAAGCAGACTTTTAACCAATGTGTGCCCAGCTTTCCTCTGGTGCTTTTACGCTGCTGCCAGACACTGATATGGCCTTTATAGAGTGCATCTTGTTCTCAACAAAGGGAGTTTATGGTCTAAGATGCCTGCCTGCAAGAAATGATTGAAGGATTTTCATCAGTAGTGCTTGCGTATGATTTGTTAAGCTAGGGGAGATGTTGATTGAGGCAGTGGTTGAGAGATGGGCAACTCACCAGGATTGATAACATCAAAATGGTATTTGAAATGGTGTTCATTACGTTTTGCAATGAAAAAATTGAGTGCATGCGATTGTCCCCTAGGATGATGGGACCGGTTGCAGTAAATATTAATTTCTGTTCCGTTGCCCATTGAGGTGACTGAAGTGTGGGGAAGAATTGTGATTGGTGCTTAATCAGGGATAGCCAGCTACCTGCTGAGGGCTTTTGCACAAGGAAGATTTGTAGTAAGCTGATTTACTTGGTAAAATGAGAACCTTCAAAGAGTTCTGCCTGTGTTGTCGATGGCTGCAATATTTAGAATTCTTAGTTTACGT
>NC_073699.1:39326970-39371970 GCF_023634085.1 Falco cherrug | reverse complement strand
TGACTAGAGGGGTTTTATATCTCTTATAACCTTTTCAGACTTTGTCTATTACATTTTGATCAGGAGATTGACAGGGATTATGGAAAATGATGACTTTTCCATATCATGCATAGGGAAGGAGATCACTTTCTGGCATATGTATCTGTTTGCAACCATACTCTATCACAGCCAAGTTATTTTACATTGGGTTTTTTTTTTCAGTAAGCACATGCAATATGCCACATTATTACCAAGGATATTCAAAAGTAAGCACTGTCATGCTTTTGTTTGCCCTTCTTTTCCAAGCCAGTAATGATTTTTCACAAACATGAAAGGGTGTGGTGTAGATAAATATGTTAGTAGAATGGCAACAATATTTTTATCTTTACTGGAAAAAACTATGTGGATATAATGAATATGTGGGAGTGATGAATACCATTTATTACACAACTTGTCATGACTTTTCCCAAACCCTAATTATGGGGTGATTTTTTTTTTTTCTGCAGTGTGTTTACTGGATTGGCTTGATTGTCTTGGTTCATGTAAAAAATATAACACATTCATTTCCAAGATGAATAACTTTGTAACTTATTAAAAATTCTTTTGTCTAGGGGATATAAAAATTCAGGAAATATTGCAAACCATTAGTCACTGTAACAAGCTCTAAATATGATTAGAAAATCCATTTTGCAAGTGTTATCTATTGATTTATACTAGAAATCTGTGATAACTAAACTATCAGGAGTCATCTGCTGATTACAGCAACTATGCTGGTTCTCTAATCATGTTGAAAATGTGTACACACAGAACAAATACAGAAAAGCCTCAGCAGACCTCTAGTTTAAACAAGAAAAAATATTTCGCTGGTGTTCAACCATGTTCAAGTGGTTGTTCTGAGCTTACATGGTGCACAGGCCGTAACATGGATTTTCATTTTATAACCTGATAGTTGTAACCTTGGTGGATCTGCTATGGACAAAAATGGCAGTAACACAAGAACAGGTCTATTATATTGTCCAACAGTGCTGGCTGCTCTGCTAATTTAATCATGTATTTTATTTAAGTTGCATTTTTCCTTAACTCTAGGGGGTTGGGATTTTGTGCTTCTTTGTGTCATTTTTTAAAGATCAAAAGTCCTGTTTTGAAAAGTGCCAAAAAAGCTGAGCCTAGTGACTCAGTTAGCCTGCCTTAGCAGCAGAGCTGCCTTCATAACGTCCTGCTCTATCATCCGTGAAGCGGTTCCTTGCTCCCTCCAGTTACACTGATAGTGGAGCCACACTCTAAGTCAGTTTTTTAAAATGATCTAAGTTAAACATAGTTGGTCCCTACCTCTTTTTTTGAGTGTTAATCTGGATGATTTCAATGGTCTCTTTTATAATGCCACCATTCAGAGATGCTGCTGCAAACCGTGTCACAGGTAAGAATGACAAAATGGGAGACGGGAAGGCAGAGGGCTTTTCTCAGGTGGCTTCACTGCCAAGGCTTCAGATAAGATGCCAGCTGCTTATTTTTTTAAATAAAGCTGTAGGCATAGCTATGGAGTTGCAAGGTACAAACTATCTACCTAAACCAGTACTGTCTCTTCCCTTACTCAGTCCAATTCCTAAAGTAAACTTGCTCTAATATGTCTGGGTTTGCAGCGTGTCCTACAAAACATTTTAGTGTACTAAGGCAGAGAGTCTCAGCTCTTAGCCCTTGTCACTAACAATGTCCTGCCGCTGAACCTGCTTCTTTGCCAGATCTTGGCTTGTTAGATCAAACAATTCAGTATTGCCTCTGTGGTGCAGCTATCATACATGGCCAATGACCATTGCTAATATCTGAAGTTCAGTCTGAATCAGGGTGAAAGACACTCCAGTTGGGAGGGAATGCATAAGCTCTTAGACACCCTCTAAGCTTCATGTCCAACAGAAGGACAATTGAAAGTGTACTGCTGGTAAACATAGGGTTGCAAGCCTCCTGATACATATATTTTTAAAGACTTGTCCCTCGGATTGCTAGTAAGAATCTCAGCTTTTAAAAGTTTCTGTCCCTCATGACTTCTTAAGTGAAGCTTAAGAACCCTGCTAGGATTAACAACTTTCAGAAAGCAAGTAGCATATGCATGTGCTCCCATTGTTTTTATCTCATTTTAAGGCTAATTTGAAGGAGAGGAAAACTTATATAAAATATCACGTGGGTGTTGTTGTTGTTATTATTATTATTATTATCATCATCATTTATTATTATTATTATTATTATTATTGATTTGGGGCTGGCAGTACTACAATGTGTCCCAAAGAGATGTGTGTACTTTATAACTGACTGCAATGCCTCTGTATGTCACCCAGAAAACTTTACTTTTAATTGTGGGTGTACATTCAGGCCTCAAGGTGGAAATAAATGAGATTTTGAAAGTGTGAGAAGTTATCTGCTAGCAGACTTGATAGTTTTGTCAGGTCTTGGTGAAGTTGTTGACACCAAGAGAGTTGTAAACTTTTTTTCTCTTGATACATCAGATAAACTTTTAGAGAACCTAAGGAAAAAAGAACATTAATTTGTATGAATAATAGATATATGCCTTGGGAGTGATATCGAATATTCATGAATTGTGTTTATATTCAAGCAGCTCCTCCAACTCTTTTAAAATTAAGGTGCTGTGAATATGGTTTGGCAATAAAAACTTTAATACTAAAACCATCTGAAAGCACAGAAAAAGAATCTGTGACTTTGTTCCTTTGCTTTGTCAAGTACCTCAAAGTTTTTTCTTTAGTCATTTATATTTATTTAAATGTTATTGTTTTGTGAATTTTCTTTTTATAAATGTTGCCGTAACAGCTTGATTTCTCTTCCTGTGCTTAACTATTGATGGAATAAAGGGATGTCTTTTCATAAGCATAGCTTTTAAATAGACCATGAACATCAGAGTGTCTCCTCTGAAGCTGTATAATTTTAGGCAGCACTGAAATGTCACTTTTAGAGTTAGATTCTAAATGTGGCAAAGTGAAACCTTTAGCTGTTTTCTAAGTAATTTAAAAAAGAAATGGCCTGCTTGCTCTTTACAGAAGTGCATATTCAAATGGTCCCAGTAATGTGGCTGCCAGGAGCCAGAACAAAGACGGCCTTACCCTGAGTGAACTCAGCTTGGCCTAAATGTATTTCCCAAAGACTTGAATTTGGAATTGTGGAACTCAATATTAGCAAATTAAACCACGCAATAGTTGCAAGTACTTGGCAGCATCCATCAAGAAACATTCAACGACTCCACAAGTAAACAGAGAAAGCCTCTATAGCAACAGAGTGCATTTCCATTCTGCAGGAGGAAGCGTTCAACTTCTGCAGGTTTGGGAAGCTGAGGCAGGGCAGTGATCTATCTCTGTGGCTATAAAGTACATATAGCTGGAACTGCTCTTAAGGAAGCCATTTTGTAGTTTAGTCAAATGGCTTTTGATTTGGAGAACCACATATATCATGTTCTGTGCTCAGAAAATAGTTTCCAACTACTTTTAATAAATAAAGAAATAGAGGGTAGCCTTTTTGCAAAGCAAACTGGAGTGGCTGAAAAGTTTTAAACAAGTAACTAAATGACACAATCAATTTCTAATCACAAATAGATACTTGAAGCTAGTCTATAAAAATATTAATCTATTAGCTGGTAATAGCTTTAATAAACATTACTTTTATATTGGATATTTACTGCAGTTTACTGCAGTGCAACTGTTTAGGAGCTCAGGGAAAGTGACGGGCAGCAGTTAGCAGACTAATACTCAGCTGTGTGAAAACTACCTTGGTTTTCCCTTTATTGACAAAATATTGATCCATAACACTATTAATGCTATGATTGTTAGTTCAGTCTGTGTAGACTCCTTTACCTCTCATGTTCTCAAACGGCAAAGATATTACCCAAAAGAAGTGACCTGATTTCAGTTTAAGAAGGTTAAAGGTTAAAGGTTAGCTCAAAAGCATCATCTGCCTAGCTGCTTAACTTGAAACTGATCAATTTAATGAAAATCTGTTTTGCAGATGGTGTTTTAATGTCTTTGGCAGGATTTAGGCAGCTTTAACATTAGACGTATGCTAGTAAAAATTATTTCTTTTATTTGACCAGAACAACACCTTTTCTTTTATGTTTTAAGGTAAAAGGCATGTGGGATATGGTATTTTGGCAAAAGACCCAGAAGCAGAAAGTGTTGATGATCTTTCCATATGGGCTCAAAACCAGAATACCCTTATGTCTATTGCTAACGATGACTGAAGAAACAAACAAAGCTGTATTCATTTTTTACCATAATGTTTTACTTTGAACCCATAAGAAAGAATTTCAGTCAGAGCTGTCCTTGAAAAAGGCTTGTCTTCTTTGCCTAGGGTGGAATGCAACAGCATTAACATTTTTAACCTGGTAGGGCATGCTGATTGTCTTTTTCAGACCTTGTATTTGTAGATCAGCAGTACTCTTTTTCCTACTCACAGACTGAGTAGTGATTGTGTTTTAGCTGTAGGTACCATAAATAATAAGGCAAATTAGTTAATCCAAATGGTAAGTTTTATCTGGTGGAGGTTATCTGAATAAACAAAGAATTAGATCCTCAGGAGTGTGAAGCAGAGCTTTGTGTTTATGTCTTCTGAGAATCTGGCCCTCAGTTTTTGCCAAGATAATTAAGTTTCAGCACAAGCATGTCTTTCTATTTTCAGATGTATGCAATTCAATAGGAATTTCTTGGGCTGCTAATGCAATACTATTATATGTTAGCTTTGTAATTAGCTAGGACTCTATCCCTTTGCTGAAATGCATTGTAATATTACACACACAAGCATAGCTTGCACGTAGCAGTCATGAAAGTGGTGCCCTTTGTTTCATATTGACCTTCCAACTTATTTAAAAAAGAGTTTACAATGAGCCTTTGTTTTGTCCACAAGTGATCATAAACAGCTTTCTAAAGAGCCCAATAAAATGAGATAATCACAAATGTATAACATCACATATTGAAAGGGTAGAAGAACAAATGGGGCTTTTACTATATTTTATAGGATAGATTTATTGTCTGTCCTTGGGTCACTTAGGGCCAAGAATTTTCACGGTCAGCTGCTTGGTCCTGCTAGCTAGCATCCTCTGCAGGAAATGCAAATACCATGCAGCACCTGCTCTTCAGTTGGGGTTATGCACCGCTTTTTTCAAGTGAGGTGTCCACTTCTCTGCTGGTTCAAAGTCAAAAGCTTAATTAGACTAGCTTTTTTTCTGCTTCTGCCATCAGCAAAGCAGAATAGTCTGTCTGGATTCCATAATGCTGTTTGCATATTTGGATTTTAAATCAGCCAGGGATAGTGAATGCTTTGCTCATCTTTATCATGTGCAGGAGGCACAAGTGGGATTTAGTCCTTAGGTAACTTTTAGTGTGACAGTTCCCCAAGGAACACTGCTTGGGTTTTTCTCATTATCCTTGTTCTGGATGAAAGCATCGTTGTTAGGAATTAACAACTGAGGTGGGGGATGTGAAGTATATGCATACAGGGATGAATGGACTAACAGCCCCAATCACTTTGTTTGCTTTACTTTCTTTGGCATGAAATGTTGATACTTGATCAGTCCAGAATTAACAGACAATCACATTCTTTTCATTTCAATTGTCCTGCACTAACTTTGTAATTTACAGTCAAATATCCTAGATATGTGCCAGTCCAATTATTGAACTGTCATTGTCCCAGTATGATGGTAAAAGAGGTCAGGAGATTGTGCAGCATTGATTTGCATAAAAATCATTTTGGAAAGGAAATTGGAATATGTCTGCACATCTGAGGAGCCAAAACACGTTTTGGTTAATCTTATTCTTGTTTGTTTAGGTGAAGAAGGCTGTTTCAAGTGATAAACAAAAGTTATTCTAATTTGATGCTAAACAAACCTCATGATAAGTGTATTTCAATTTTTATAGTGTTTTCAGGTTTATGTTCATTTAAGGTTCTAAATGTTTTATGAAATTTGATTTCTATTGCAGGTTTTAGTTACTGTAATCCAGATTATGCCCTTGTGCTTTACACTTATAAAAAGAAACAAATGTTCAAAGAACACATTGTGTAGTCAGCTATACATAGTTATACATAATATATATGCCTACTGTATGTACTTATACACTATAGACAAGTACATTTATTTAAAAAAAAACAACAAACAAGGTGTGTGCTAACAGAATAGTAATTTCAAACCTATTTGTTTTTTATTTTAAATTTAAAATATAATAGTAAAGAAATAATTTTCACATTATATTTCATGTATATTTAATTTGATATTCAGATGTTGTCTGGCTCTGATAGTCCTACAAAATGGTCCTTGCAAAAAATAGCTTACCTTGTATTCAGCTTGTGGTACATTACTAAAGCAGAAAGGTACTCTCAAACCATGGTTTAGAGAATCCCCGTGTCCTTTCATTGAAATGCTGACCAGGATCCCAGTCTGTGTGCTGTCCTGGATGAGGATGAGGATGTACAAGGCCACTATTTGAAAGGAGCCTGTACCAGATGTACAGGACATGGACTAGTGGAGCCTGAATTCGTAGCTCCTCTTGCAGAGCAGAAAGAGTGAGCAAGGAGGTGAGCAAAAGTAGCGTAAAGAGGATCAGCCTCATTTATTCAGTATGTTTGACTCACAAAATGGCTGTATAACAGCTGGTTTTTGTGCTTGGAGTTCTTTCATTCTGACATTAAGAGAAATATGTAATTATTTCTGACCGTGATTCAAAGTAGAGATGCAGTGTATAGTGTATGTAAGAGTATTATGTCAATGTGAGTGTGTGTGTGTATGTGCATAAATAGATTGCAGCTATGGATTTAGCAGCCACTCCCTTCCAGCCTTGCAACATAGATTTCCTTGTTACCCTTAGGAGATTTTAGCTGCTATTACGCAACTCACTACAGGTGTCTTCTCTAAAATTGTAATTAGAGTTTACCATACTCTCCCAGGTGGGATTTTTCTCCAACATCTCTTCCATGTATTCAAGAACAAGTACAAAAAAAAAGAAAGAATGAGACATGACAGGAAAGTTATATTTTGACACGCATACCTGTACTTCAGCTATGCTATTGCGTTTGCTAAGTGATTTAGGAGAAACTTTCCCCTGGTCTATGCATTTGTCAGTCCATCCAGATAAAATGCCAGAATTAGGAAATTACAGGAGGGTTGATGGGAATAAAACCTTAGAGATCTCATATGTACAGGACTGAGCTCTGAGCTGTTTGATACGCAGCTTTTGAGACTGTATTGGCTCTATATGTGTCTATCGTGCTAGACAGACAAATTAATTTCTTTTTTTCTTTGGGGTACCCCTGAAGCAATGTGCCAGTTAGATTTTGTAAGGGAGGATAGTAAAGAGGCTGGCATGAAATGCTGAGAAATACCAGTTCTGTTGGTTTTAGCAAGAATTGGGTACAATGCAGGAGACATATTTTATTGGAGAAACTTCCATGTGTATGTTTGTGGGCAAAATACAATAGAGTACAACAGGAAATAGATAGTAATTACATGAAATATGAGTAGGGTTTTTATGTTAATAAAACATAAATTACTAGTGGTAGCTTGTAATATTTTTTATGCTGGTGGTCCTTCTGTTAGCCCGGCATACTTAATACAGGCAGATAGTGAAGAATGATGATCATGCATCTTCATGCTGATATATAAAGAAAGTGAAGCTTTGCTAAGAACCACAAGACCTTTGCTTTGTGGACAGCAGTGAAGGAGGATGTCATGGGTATGACCCCCTTGGTCTGCAGCAGAAGGTGCCAGCCTTGCAGTTCTGCAGCAGACAGATACACAGAGCATTGTGCACCATAGCCTCAGGGGAAACTGTGTGTGCTACTCTCCCTGTGGGAGGGAAGGCATTAATATAATCTTTAGCTTTTAAAGGCAGGGGGCACTAAAGGAAACAAAAATTGAACAAAGGTAGTCCTTGAATGATGAAGTGTGCAGATTCCCATGCCTTGGGCATCCTACTACAGTAGCAGTGACAAAACCCCCCAAAAAATAGTTTTGTCATATATGAAGAGTATAAGCAATACTCCTTGCTTATATGCAGAAATAGGAAACTACATATTGCTAATGGGAGACATGAATGGTAGTATACTAATCTTATTCCAAGAGTGGATATTTGACCACAAGTTGCCTAATAAACATTTTTTCCATTTTTTCCATTTAAATTTTTTCCATTTAAAATTTTATCTTAGAGCGTTAATCAAACCATGCTGTTAATATGATTCACGTATCTAAAATACATGACTATATTATTGCTGCATTGTGTACAGACAACCTAACTTACAAGGACAGTATTCAGGAGTCTGCCCAAAGAAAAGTTTATTTGTAACCTCTGTTCTCCCTTGTAAACTCTCCCAAAGAAGAGCATACGCCACTTCATTGCACTGCTCCTGGAGAGAAAACCCATAAAGCCACCTCTACCAATAAAGGCAGCACAGAATCTGCTGTTCACGGATAGTTTGTGCCCAAACTTTTTATAGAAAAACATTTTATAGAAAAACAAAATTCAGAGACAGTTCAAGTTCAGTCATGTTGTGATGACTCTGTTTAAAACAAAGTGTTACAGTGGAAACTGTTCTTACCAGAACTTTAACAGGCACTTCCAATGGTCTATATCATCTCATTCTAAAGTTGTTTGACAAATATGGAATTTTTCCATTGACATCCTAAACTTGTGGTTGGGCCTATTGCAGTCCTTGCCTGGGGGAGTGGGGGAGGTCAGTTGTCTCCAAACTTCTTTATTAAGAAGGAAGATGTTTTCCTTGGGAAATCCTGAAAAGTTGCAACTGGCTCAAGTATCATACCAGCTTTGACTGATGTTATCCTTATGATAAATTCAAAACTCTGGGTCCTAATGGCAAAAGAAATTGAAGAGTACTTCTTCTTATGCCCAGAATCATAGAATCAGAATATCTAGAATTGGAAGGGACTCATAAGGGTCATTGAGTCCAACTCCCTGCTCCTTGTAGAACTACCTAAAACTAAACCATGACTAAGAGCTCTCCTTGAACTCTGACAGGCTTGGTGCTGTGACCACTTCCCAGGGGAACCTGTCCCAGGGACTGATCATGCTCTCAGTGAAGGACCTTTTCCCAGTGTCTGATATGAACTTCCTCTGATGCAGCTTCATTCCATTGAAACAAGGTTCCTACTTTCTACATAATCTAGGCAAAAACTTGCTGTCTGGGAAATAGATTGGGGCAAAAATACTAAAGTTTTCTAATTGAATAAACACTTTGTGAATGACCAAATCTTGATATTTTCACAGCTAGAACAATGAAACAAAGTCTGAGGAGGACCTTGGTATTCTTGCTCTTCGTGTCTGTGAGTGATGAGACCATGGAAAAAGGCTTGCTTTACTACTGAAATGAGGCAGCTTTTAGTATCTAGATGTTACTATTTTGGAAACACCCTTTTGGCATTTCCAGATATGTATGCATCTAATGAATAACTGGAAATTAGTAAGAATGAAGCTGGTGGAAAAAACCAAGGCCAAACTGCAAGTGTTTCTAAAAACCTTATGTCCTTATTTCTCCAGGAACTTCTGACACTCAAAATCTTGGACCCAGGGAGAAGGCAGGACCCTGCTGGGGTATATCAGCACAGGATCTTCTGAAGTCAGCTCTCAGATGACAAAGATTAGAGGCCACAAAAAATAGTTTAAGACTAATTTTACTGAATTTGTGACCTAGAGTCACTGGGCAAATTTGAAAGCACTACTGTATTGGCTCCTGGGACTAACCCTGTTGCAGATACATCTCAGAAATAGGTGTCATACCTAAGTTGTGGATATCCTTTGTCAGTTTTTGACATTCTAAAAGAATCTCATAGGCGATGATGAATTGGCTATGCTGTCAATGTGCTCTGCCTTCCAGTTCATATATTCACTGGTATTTCTTGTAACATATCAGGCTTCACCAGTATCTTCATGATACTTGAATTTCTGTGACTTATAGAACTCAAAGGATGAAAATATTTGGAACTAGTTACTAGGAATCCTGATGGGTGTTTTTGAGAAAGAGCAAACTCTTTCTCGGTTAGACACTTCGTAGTCTTTATGTTTTTATTTTTTTTTTTTTCATTGCTTGAAAAACAAAAATAAGTTTGGGTGATCATCTATGACTTAACATATTACATGTAGGACCTGGATCCAGACATCTTCCAGTTTCTTTTCTTTCATGAGTTCTCCACTGAACATCTCAAATTCTGTGGCCTTAGCTACCTCAAAAGTATCAATCAGATGACAAGGTTTACCTAAAGCACATTGGGGTATACAAAGGACAAGAGCTATGCTGGTTGTGAAAAGCTGTATGTATGTAATATTTTTTTATGATAAAGAAGAGAGTTGAGCAGGTAATCAATAAAAAGAGAACTCTGAAATCTCATGTTACAGAGTTCAAGCCTGTATCCCAGTTCTCTCAGCTTTTGTGCTCTGCAGATACAAAGGCTTTGTGCCTCACGTGTTCACAGCAGGAGCTAAACAAATGTCTCTCTTTTACTTCTAGTAGTTGTTTGTCCTAATAGATTTAGAAGGTAAGCTCAATACTGTCTGGACTAGGAAACAGAGCATGGCATTGGGAAAAAGGAAAATGTGTCTCTAACTGAGCAGAGGTGAGTGAGAGGTTGGTCTTCACTGTGTTTGGCAGTCTAAATGGACCTTATCGAAATGTAATTAAGCATACCACTTAATTTCTTCACATATGTGAAGAAATATCTATCTGTCTTTCTGTCAGCCTATATTTATCTGTACAGGTGCTTAGAAAAGTGTCTGTTACTGGGAGGAATGACTTAGAGATGGAGTCTGAAGTTGTTCATGCTCATGAGAACTCAGACAGATATTATCCAACACTAGTGTTAGGGAGCAAGTCACAGCTGGGTTTCTTGCACAGGGGGTGCATTGCAGGGAAGCAAAAAGGCTGGGTTTGTGTGCTTATAAAAATGTACACTTCTCAAGATAAACAGAATTTAAAAATATGTGTGTCCATACATACCCCAGTCTTCTACTGTCAGCTGCTATATTACTGTATAAAGGTATATATGTTAGTGTCTGCTGTAGTAAAGGTTGGATTTTCTTTTCTGTTGTAATTTCCTTCTCATGATTTTCTTACAAACATTTTTAGGACTAAAATTATAAGGACTTGGTCTGGGTGTAAAGAACATCTCTTTCTTCTTTGGAGCTGTTTCTGAGTCAATTAGTCATGACATATCTTTCCAACCTGTCCTAATGAAAAGTACTGCACTGCAAATAAAGTTGGTCAAGTACATCTCTTGTAGTGGCTGTCCATAACAGAAGAGAATGCTGCTTTATAAGCAACAACACATTAATAGGCCAAGTATGCAATCATCGTCCTAACACAGCAAATTATACCATTATTCCACCTTATCTAATCTCTTTGCTCTAGACTGGCTAACAACAATTGCTTCTCAGAGCAGAGCAAAAAAATCTTCATGGGCTAGTATGGAACAGTGTTGCTCATACTTGAAAATTCCTTTCCTTCTTATATACCCTCTGTACTTAAAGAACAATGAATTAACATAATACAAATTCAAATATGATTTTTTTTTTCCAAAAAGGTGTCTTTGGGTGGTCTTATATGTACATAAACATCAAATCAATTTATAAACTGAACTCTTGGCTCAATCACATGCAGTGGGAAGGAGTTCCACAGGTTAATTTAACCTCCATATAAATATATTTTCTCAGCTTTTAAAAATTTCTTTTAAAATTCATTTAAGTTATTAAGTTTTGTTTGTTTAGTCATCTGGTAACAAGAAAGATCATATGTTCTTACTTGTTTTACGGACTTTCTATATAATCTTTATGTCTTCATAACAAACTTTATGATTATTTTATGATCTTTCTATCATGTCTGTCTTTTACTTACACTATTCATACACCAAAGAATTTCAATCTGTTCTGTGTTTCTTTTAGTGGAAGTTTTTCCACGTTTCTGCTACTCCCATCACTGATCTCTGAACTCCTTCTACCCCTGCTAATTTTTTCTTGAGACATACAGATATTTCAGAACTGAACACACTGTTCTCAGTGGAGCTGTATGATCTTACTGTCCCATGCCTGGTGTAGCCAAAAATATAATCTGCTTTAAACAAATCCTATTGCATTCAGGGCTGGAAATATGTTGCCTTTCATTGCATGTCTCTTCCCACGCCCTCCTTCATACTGGTGCCCAAGTGTCCTAGAGTGGTTACATTTAACTTAGATACTGGTAACATGTTTGATTGGTTCAAATTAATCTTTCTAATACACATTTTCTGGGATTCATTTGTCAATAATGAATTTCACCTGCATGCTCAGCTAACTTTAAACTCTCTGGCATTCCTGATGGTTCTTTGGCTGGTCTTGACTGGCATGAATTTGTTTACACCCTCTGCAAGGTCAATCCTAGTTTGATGTTAGGAGACACAGAGGTAACTTTTGTTCTGTTAAATGGCCTGTTAGTTCCTCTAGCTTCTTTTCTGTCTCTGTCAGTTTCTAATCCATAACTTTTTTGTCTCTGTGTTAGATGCCTGCATTAAGTGGTTAGGTCACTTCCTACTTAGTCAGACGAGAGGGAAAAACTCCAGCTCTGATTTACCCCATGGAAGACTTCATTTCCCCCTAATATTAAGAAGGTGAGGGAAAGAAGCACCCAGCTTACCCCCATGTCACACGTCTCTTCAGACAGCTGCTTTCTGTTGCTTTCCCGCATTTATTGCTATACATAGTGACTTGGGGTGCAAATACCCATAGGCAGTTACCTACTTATTAAGCGCGAAGAACAGAAATAGCTATTTAACCATCTACCTGCAAAGTTTACCCCAGATACTAATTTGCTGGTGCAAAACAGAAGATGTTGTTTCTAATGTGGACTACAAGGCTGAGGCATAACTCAAATGGACTCTTTGTAGTGTGCTCTTTTTATACTGTTCAGCGCTAACTTTAATGTATTATTGATTGTTATTAGGGTACACCATGAAATACAGATGGGATGTCTGTCGCGGCTGAACTCATATTGTGGGGGCTGTGTTGACTTTTGGATTGTTCTGGCCTTCATGCTGCTTGACGTTAAAACCTTTCACATTAGGGTTTAGAGGAGAAAGAAATATATAGTTACTAAGTTACCCTGTATGTAGTGTGAAGTAACGTGAAAATATGATGCCAAATGCCCTCCCCACCAAGTCAGCACAAAATTTGAAATGAAATACTAATTTCGGAGCAAGCCAGGAAGTTCCCTATTCCCTGTGCAAGTATATACAAACACTAATGGAATTGCCACCTGATTTTCAATTAGCTGTGCTACCTGCCAGTGGTGAAGGAAGTGCTACAAGTGGAGGCATTAGGTGTCTGATTTTCAGAAACGCTGACTGCTAGTGGCTCCTGTTGATTGCATGTGTTTAGCATCCCAGGGTCCAAGGTCTCGCTCAGATGGTGACCAACCCCTCTGTGCTGGCTGCCAGCCTCTGTTCTTGTACAGCCCTCCTGACTGGATGTATTGGCTAGTTTGAAATACACAAAAATTCCATCAGAGGATCAATTACTGCTGAAATGTCACTACTGAACCCTGTAATACTGCTAATTAGTTAAAGCAAAAGAGTCACATTGATATGCATTTATTTATCTTGGCAGTAGCTCACTGAATATCTTTTCACAAAATTAGGTTTGAAATACTTTAGATTCTCACCCCTCCCTCTTTCTGGAAAGTTAAAGTATGTAACTGTTGGCTTTTTTCCTTTTTTATATTCTACGCCCCCATAAAGTGAAATACTTCTAAATGATTATCTCCAGCAGTTTGCATCTCAGAATAGTTTACTTCTATTTGAAACTCTTAAAGAGGGATTAGTCATCGGAGAAAACTTGAAATAAAGAAACGTACGGCAAACACACGGTCACAGGCCAACCCTCTCTAACCGTGCCTCAGCTGCCTTTCTGCCATTAATGGAGCAAAAGAAATTGGAGATTTGATGCAAGTTCCCTGCCATGGGGGAGGGCAGGGTTACTGTGCTTACGTCAGGGAGTCTCCGGCTGGCAGAGCGCCCGCCGTGTGTGCACTATCCTTCCCACTGCGCGCCACGCAGGGGATGTGTCAGGAGAAGGGCTGGAAAGGGCAGTAGCCAGAGTGTGTGTGAGCGTGTCTGTGACGAGAGAGAAATCCCCTCAGCACAGGGAGCTGTGGGGAGCTCCTGGGTAGAACTGGCTTAGGGGGATGCTGGTGGCTGCAGGAACCTTTTTGTCTGGGACAGAAAGGCAGCAGCTACTGTCACAAACGGTAGGGTCTGACTGCAGTTCTGTATTTTGATCTCTTACCCAGGTAAGTTTCATTTCTTACGCAATCGTCTTGGAGGGAGCATGGCTGGCCTGTGTCAGTGCACTCTGGGTGCGAGGAACTACCACAGTTGTTTCCAAGCTCTGTTTGTTCTTTTCAGTTGCTACAACATATACCAGGCTTTCATGCACACACCCTATCCCCCAACTTTTCATCTAGTATTTAGCTTTTTGTGAGGATTATTTCCTCAATTTGCCACAAAGATAAGATATTCAGCTGTCAAAGACACGAGCAGACTCTCTGAGGTGTTTTCTTTAGTATGAGATAGGTCACATTGTTAAACAACAGTCTAAACATTTGCAGATACAGGAAAAATATGTGGATTTTACTGGTTGTGTGGCTTTTTATCCTCTGTAGAACTTGTTTGAAGCTGTAAAAAAATCTCTTTGTTTCATATTAAAATTGTGATGAGAGGAAAGAGATGGGAAGAACATGGGCCAGATCCGTTGTAGTATTGCTGATCTCAGTAGTGTTACTCCAAGAATGGAGTTGGCCCCAGAGTTTTCCAACATGACAGTGTTTCTTAACTCTGTCAATTGACTGGGACATGGCTCTCCTGTGGTTTGACTACTGTGGTTTGTCACTGCTGTGAGAAATTATCCAGTTCAAAATGTTCTGTTATTTGGGTAATTTCTTGCTGAAATTGATGGTTACTGTTTCTGGTTTTCTCCTGAAGTTTATTTCTAGGGTTTTTCCATTTGTTTCTGGTGCTCTAGAGAAAAGGCTAGTTACAAAGGAAGAGTCAGAGAGACTGCTTTGCAAAGAGGGCGTGAAAAAGAGGAGAGGATTTGAATTTGGAAGTGTTTTCCCTCTCACTGAAACAGCTCCCCTGTTTGATAAAGTGTGTGTTGTTAGGATGAAATCCACCTCCTAAATATCTTTTACAGATCAAAACAGGTTACTGGGTACTGATAACCATGACATACTTTGTGAGCATACACACTAGGTCACCTCATCCATAGCCTGTTTCTCCCCCTAAATTATTCCACATTTGTGAGCATTTTCCAAGCAGCTACTATTTAAAACCAGAAAGCCTCCACCCTGAAAGGCCCCAACCTGTCAGAAACATTTCCTCTCTTGCCTCAAGCTTGGAATTTCACTCCAAAATGCCAGCTCCCTCAGGACTGTGTGTAGTGTCGTCTGTGCTTCGTGGTTTACTCTCTGCAACCTCAGTTCCACACACAGACAGCCAGGGTTTACCACCTCACCACATTCTTCTTCTTGCTGCTCTACCAACACCTCTATGTGTCTGTTTTCCCAGTGCCATCTACATCTGGAACAGTGTCATTTCTGCAGCATTTAGCCCAATTTTGCTCTTGCCAAGCCCCAAATGCCTTTAAATTTTTTCTCTTTTCTGCCAATAATCTTTCCCACTTTCTCTTGTGTATACATGTGTGAGTGTTTGTGTATATTATCAGATATGCATTTCTAATTATTTAGGATGAGTGGGATAAAGGTTTTATTGTCTTGAGCTGGAGTTGGCTATGTTGTTTTAAGTAATAAAGACAGAAAAAGGTATGCTGACCATCCCACAGGAAACTAGCATGCATTTTGAACCTCCTGCATATTTTGCATTAGGAAAAATATGTCCGAAATTTGTAGAGCACTCTTTAACTGTATCAATACTCTTTTTTCATATAGCTGTATGCACCAAGCCAAGCTCCACTAATACTAAGGGGAAAAAGCACCGCTGTGGCTTTGTGACCAATATATTTTAGCAATGTCTTACTTTTTTCCTATAATAGCTTTTCCATACATAATAGTGTTTCAGTTTGAAGGTCTGACATCTCAAGGCCTATCAGAGCTAAAAACAAGTGCTAACATTCTGCTGGAAAGCCTGGAAACTTCCCACCTCCAGTGCTATAAAACTCCTTTTTCAGACTCACAGATCACAAGATTAACACATCATTGGTAGAAGGCCCATCCTGGGTGTTGGCCCAATGTAATTTGAAGGGAAATTTTTCCATTTGAAAGGAAGCAAGGAAAAAAACTTGGTGGTTTGCAGCAAAACCAAACTGACTGTTGATTTAAGCTGTCTGTCTGGGATCATTAATAATACCTACCCTTGGAGACAATTTTAGGTCATGTTTCAAGCACAGAGATTAGGTTGACACCATCTTCTAGGACTGACTTGAGACTTCTCTGAAGACCATGCTCCTCAACCTTGCACATGACAGGTATAGAAGTGTACCTTGGGTGGTCAGAGCATTCTTTGTGAACAATGCTGGACCTGTGCTGCATTCACACTGGCAATCCAAAATCTTCTATGTAGCCTCAATAAAGCTGGGATGCCATCAAAATACAGCATATAAGAGTTCCAGACCAGGGTCTTTCATTCTGTTTCAGGCGTAACCAGTGGGGAAATTAGAAATAATTATCAGGCTGTATAAAGGCGTCAGACCAGGGGTTTGATATTCTCAAACATATCCCAATGAGACTTTGTGGTGGTGGTGTTTAGAAAGGGTTAAGATTTGACCCAACTCAAGCAAAAGGTAAATTTTCCATTGACTTTAGGGGCACTAAGATTTCACACATGGCACTGTTAAATCTATGTTTTATAAAGCTTTGTGTATGTGCATATGTATATAATACACATCACAAACATGTACAAACGTTTTATATATATTTTAGGCAATTATATAAACTAAGTGTGTTTAAACCATCTAATATGCAGATGTCTAGAATGCAGAACTAAAAAGTGGTAAAATATTCAGAGAATGTAATGGGGGCACATTTAGCACAACTGTAATATCGAGAGGTTTTTTCTATTTATCAGGTGCCTTCCCCTACTGTAAAATCACAGCTTTTTTTTTCTAGTTACATCAGTTTTTAACTACCAATGTTTTACATTATAAAACTGTGTAAAACAGACTAAAAACTGGGAAGTGTAAGAACAGATAAGCTGAAGATTTAAGTGCTTTGGGCTAATTTCTCTTAACAGCTTTCAGAGATACAGAGGGAGACTGTATTTGAAACCCCTCATCAGAGCAAAATGAGTGTTTTAGCATTCTCGGACATAATATCAGGCTAACATGTTCCCTGACTGACATGCAGTGCATACTGTATAATTGCCAGCCTGCTTCTCCAAGTGCCTAGAAGATTACATTTTTTTAATGTCCCAATATTAATAAACAGATGTGATCTTCTTCCTGCCCAGGGGTCAAGCTAGCTGGCCAGGTCAGGCTGTTTGTCTGTGTGCACAGGCTGTGAAGTCTATTCAGAATGACAGGTATGGGGGGTGGGGGTTGGAGGTGGGGGGTGGGTAGGGTGTTAACCTCAAGACCACCAAAAGGGACTTCTCCCTGCTGGGAACAAAGACCAGCAGGAGCTTCAGCCTTTTTCAGTACTCCTGGGATTTTTACCAAGTGAACAAAAGATGATGCACAGCTGAAGAAATGCTCTTCACAACTGATACATAATTTAAGATGTTCAGTTACAAACCACCGGATATGTATTTGTGATTTCATTTGAGCACAGTCCAATTATCTGCAGTCACTTAATACTTTTGTCTGAGTAGTTTCTGTGTGCTGCTTTATACATTGAGGATATGCTTAGTTGCTGGTGTTCAAATGCGTGCTAGCCTTGAAAATAGCCCTTGTACTTAATGAAATAGCGTTAAAACACCAGCAGTTGCTTTCGGGTGCTTTGTGCCTTCTAGTTAATGTTTGCCAGTCTACGTGTAGAATTATTTTACGGTGGATAGTCTGATATAGTTTTGTTAAAGATATATTATAAAACCATTTACTCCTCAGTCTCCCTTTTTGTTAGGTAAAAAAAAAAATTCAAAAGAAGAAGCTATTTGTTTCCTAATTGATTTTCTACGTTAGTTGTTCATTGAATAGATAAGTAGTGCCTGTGATATTTGATTACAGAGCAAGGCACCCATTTAACCTTCCGTTCTTTCCTGGCCAGGATTTCAAATACAATACAACGTACCTCCCTTAGGCTCAGTAGGATTAGACTGCTAGCAGTAATCCCTGATGCTATGAAATAGACCTGATAGAACTTCAACTCACTTGTTTAGGATTATGCTCATGAATTTCAGCTCATCTAGTTGCATTAACCCTTTGGGAGCTTGTGTGGGTTATGCTGCTATAAATAATAATTAATTTTATAATAAACAATGCTAGATATATATCAAAACTTATTAACACTTTTTAAAGAATCCACTTTTACTTTGTGATCAAAATGCAAAATTTACATTAAATTGGATTCAACCACTGTAGTATAAATCAGCAGTTTCTTTTGATTCTAATGCTCAGAAGTCTTTTGCAGTTCAACAGTATCTTTAAACAGTTCAGTTTCAATTTGTGCATTGACTTTTGAAAATTATTTTAATGAATTTTAGTTCTCAATGTTGCACTGAAAGGGTAGACAACTAATAGCACCGGTGATACAGAACTTCGGTGCGGAATCTCCCAGCATAATGGCTTGAATGAAAGCATGGTCCTAGGGTATAGAGGAGGGGTACTGGTACCTGAGCTATCACTTCCTGGCTTTTCTGCTGATAGTAACAAGCCTGATAAGGGCAATAGTGGCTTTCGATGACTTATACCCCAATCAAAAACTAGTGTGAGAGTACCAGACCATTTCTGATGGACTGCCAGACAGCTGGCAGGCAAAAGTACTGTAATCACCCAAGATTTGAACTACTCTTTTGAATTGGTGACTTCTATTTAAATGCTGATTTTCAATCTGGCCAAATCTCTATAGGGAATAACTCTGTACTAGCAATAAGGAGGAACAGATCTTTTCTGTCTTTCATTTTAGGATCTTAAAACCCACCAATGAAATAAATATTGTTTCCTATTACCTGTCCTTTAAACTGTTCAACCTTTAGTGGAAAAGTTAATTAAATATTGATGTGCATAACTAATTGTATTAATTATTGAAATGAATACACATATATATGTTTTAGAATATTCAAAGTCAATTACAATGAAAATATGTGGAGTGTTTGACTTGGGAGCTCCAACATACTCTCACTATCCTGGCAGAAGGTAGAGTCAAATCAGGTCTGACTGGTATCAGCTGGTGAAACTCCTGTCCCTTCAACACACATGCATGTGGAATTGCTATATTTAAAGGCAAGACAACAGGGAGGATCAGTGCTGCCAGCTGCAGGTGATGACACAGGTATCAGGGCATTTCTTTACCCCTTAGATGCTATTAAAGGCAGGCCTATTATTGTAGATGTTGGATACTTCTGATACATTTGATGATAAAGTGGTATTGATGAATAGCTGAGGACCACAAGAGCAATAAATGAAGTTACTCTTGAGTGACTCCATTCTTTTTTTGCAGAAGTTGGGAGTGGGGGCAGTTTAGGGTGGTTGTTCATCAGCCCAGTGGGTGCACTCATGTGCTCCCATGTGGAGTATTGCTGAGTTCTAGTCTGTCGCCCTTCTTGATCAACATATGCCCAAGGCCATTACGGGAGAATCATCTGTACTCGAGGTGGGGTTGTCTCCAAGATGCAGATGATTTTCATCTTCACAACAATTTCATCAGAACTGGATAATGAAATCAATTGTTTGGTGTAGTATCTGGCTAGGCTTGGGGTTTGGATATACTAGCTGTGCTATAAACGGAGATCATACTGGTGGGATTCAACAGTTGGTATAAATGGCCAAGAAAGCATCATGTAGCTGTCCTACAGTCATCAACTTTGCTGGATTCTGTGGCTTTGCTGTGGATTCTGGCTACTGAGGTAACCCAAGGAGTGATAAGTGTGTCTTGTTCATTTGTATATGGCTGAGTGCTAAATGGATGGGTGTTGCTGCTCTTTCGAATCAGCTTCTCTCAATTTCTTTTGTTTTAGAAATATCTTCCCCAAAACTGTGCTCAGTCCTGCTGCTGCTGCTCAACCTACAGTCATTTGCAATATTTAATACATTTAAACATTTGTGCTTTGTTGGTTAGTTTGGTTTGACACATGGTATATTTATGTTCCCTGATTGATTGCAAATGTACCATTAGAAATTGGCTGTTTTGTGAATACTCAGTTTACCCATTCAGAATGTGCTTTCCTCGGATATTCTGCAGTATGCATTTAAACATAGCTGTTTCTGAAACAAATTCCTTGCTTAGGTCAGCAGATTTAATTCATAGAAATTCATGGAAAACAAAGAGCCAAGATGTGGGGTGTGGTAGGAACTAATTCAGGAATTTAAAATTAATATATCCACTCTTTTCCAGCTCTCCTTCTGATGCTTTAATTCTAAATGCAGAATTTAGTGGCCCACACTTTGCTACCTTCAGATTCGATGAGAGAGTTAAACTCTGAACTTTGGGAGATTTTTGCTGCCAGGAATATAGCTGTCTGTCCATTAGCCAGTGCTTCTGACAGCAAGTATCAGGCAGCTGTTGTCCCAAACCTATTCCAACTCTCACAATTTGTTTCTAGTTGCAGTTTCACTCTGTTTTAGCCTATAAACACTTAAATCAGTCAGACCCTGACTCTCTCTGCTCACTTAATACATGTAATTCAGATCAGCTAGCAGTGCCCCGGGTTTAATCTCAAAGATTCTGGAAGGTTTTGCTTTCAGAGAGTGGTTGGCAAATGCAGAATCTGCTTTCTCGCTTTCTTGATCAAAGTTTGTAATTTTTGATTGTTCCACCACATAGCAAAGTGCACTTGTCTTTCAGCTTCTTACAGGATAAAGGGAGTAAAGGGTGCCCTTGGTGGGAAAGTTTGTTCTTAGGCAAAAAGAAGTTTTGATGGCTTGGATAGCAGTACTATTTATTAATGTGCTTTTACTTGGCAAAGCAAAAAAAAGGTGGCTTTTTAGTGTGCGTGTGTGTGGGAAGGGAATCTTATTAAGTCTAAATAAATAGACTGTAGGAACCATGGTAATACTTTACACTTCTGTAAAGCCTTTATTCAGAGGCTTTCAAAATGTTTTAACAATGTTAATTAAATTCAGTGCTCCTCCATTCTGTGTTAGCCTAAGTGCATATAGGGCCATCTTCATGTACATACTGGTAGGCTGGGAGGAAGCTCATGTTTAACTGTGTGCAGCAGGATTGCACTGCAAGTATTTTCAAGGCAGGTGGAAAAAAAAAAACCAACCAAAACCTATGTTCAAGTGAAACGGCACAGGGAATTGCCTGTAGGTAGGCAAAACATAATTACAAGTTGAAATTTGGCCAAGACATTTGTCTTAACACTCTTCCTCTTTTGAAAAAAATGTGCCACGTACTTAATAACTTTATTAAGTACAAGCAGTTATGAAATCTGTTCTTTGTTTCAACCAAAAGAAAACATTTCCTAATTCCTGGTGCTGTTAAACACCAGGCTAGGGCACTGACTCATTACTAATTTAGACAGAGAGCACCATCAATGAATTACTAAAACACTTTTTTGTAGCACTGGTGTTTTCCTTGGAGATCTCCCCTCCAAGTACTGACCCTGCTTTAGCCTGTGAGATCTGAAGGGATCACAGCACAAGGTGGTATGGCTTAGGGCTGTATATAAAATGATGAAGGAGAGAGTGAAACCCAGCCATGTGCTCCCTTTACTTGACACTGTAGTAGGAGAGGGAGGTGGCCTTTGGTGAAACTCAGAGCTACTTTGTTTTCTGCAGTAAATAATCAGCCTGTGAAATTCATTGCTGCAGTGGGGGGTTATCCGGATAAACAGTTTATCAGGATTTTTGAGAAGGATAAGGGGATGAACATTAATGATGTTTCTGATTATGTGGGCTGAAACAAAGAGATACAAGAATGTTTGGTTCTCTGTTATTGTTGTTAAAGTCAGGATATAAACAGACTGTCTTCCAGGGTCAAGCAAGGATTCCTCGTCATGCTGCACGCTCATTTAGGCTCTCTGAGGGCTAGTGTTCATACCCTGCTTTTCTGTGATTCTGATAGTAGCTGCTTGCACAGACAGCACGTCAGAATAGCTGGGCCAAGGGTACGATTCATAGTGTTACTCTTGTGTTTCCATCTCTCTGTCTCCCTCAGTGACTGTTCTCAGAGGACAGCATTAGACTTCAAAAATGAGTGTGAGAACTGAGTGTTTCAAATGTAGATAAGGTGCCTTTCTATTGGTAATTTTAGTCTTGCTAAGGCAAGGTACTACTCCAGCAGTAAACAACCAAATCCGCATGTCTGGTTTTTTGTTTTTTATTTTTCTTTGTTAACCTGTCACTCAGTGTAGGAGAGGATTGTCTACGTCATAATTAGTGTTTCATTTGTTTAAATTGGAAGTACAAACAATAGACAGAAAGGGCCATTTGCCAACAAATTAATTTGCTTCTGCTCAAAGAACATGACAAATAGTTTCCCTTCAAATGACCATTCATAGACCTGTGGACTTGCATTTTCACATTTGAGTCATAATTCATCAGCATTACTCCATATGTAATTTGATATCCGAAGTTACAGCATGTAAACGCAGACTTGGAATGAGTTTTTTAAACTTAGATGACTATTGGAAACACTTTTTAGATCATTCTGAGAGCAGTTATGATTCAGTACCACACAATATCTCTCCACATTTTTAGAAAGCACAATAATTTTATTCCACCTCTTGGAAGAGGACAGGGCATCTGCTGCCCGGCTCCTGAGACAGCCAGTTTCTGCAGAATCCACACGAGACGATATGAGATATGGCTCGACTCAGGTTACTGTCTTTCACTGCAGTTTTGTCAGCATCACAGTAACATGTTAACTCTGTGTGGTAGCTGTTACTAATTGTTTGGTGTGCTCAGGTCCGAGCAAGGATTAGGAAGAAAAACTCCAGTGTTCTGAACATTATTATCAGGATAAACGATCCAGACCTACCAAGGTTGTGTCCAGATAGCTCTCTAGATCTTGCCACAGCAACTCTCCAGCACTGGCCAGTCAATCTGTGTGTGGAAACCAGGTCTGAAAGGGAATGGGGGAAGTGAAGATAAGATAATGCACTGCATGGATTTGTCCTGACACAGCTGGGAGATGGCAGGGCATGCACATGGACTCTCTGCCTGGGAAGCACTACTGGTTTCTGTAATGCAGACAGAATGTGGGAGAGCAGAAGATTTGAGTTGCAACAGGCTTCTTTAGGGAGGGGCATATGGTTTAGCGTGGTATTTTTCACTTTTCTGTATTTCCCTTTCTCTGCAGAGCATTAATAATGTACTGGAGCATTCCCAGACTTTAGAATATCAGTGGGCCTTGAAGAAGAGCTGTAAGAGGGAAAGTATTGCTTGACCCAAAAGAACAGGAAAGCTTCTTCCAGTAGAAAGGAAGAAAACACATTGATTATATGAGGAAAGACCTCAAAGGGAAAATTAGAGATGCAATTTTTCTGGGCAGCCAGGCTGTAATTGTATGAACTACAAAGCAAAAAATGTTGGCCCAAACAAACCTGGAAGGTTCCCTGGAAGGTGAACTGATGTGGAAGCCAGTCAAAGGCTTTCAGATAAGACCTTCTTCAAATAAAGACTGAATAGCAAGAGAAACAAGACTACTGGAAATAAAAGACAAGAATGAAACAATTTTATTAATGCTGTTCAGTGAATTAACTTAATAGGTTTTTATCATATCATACTCACGTATCTCTGCAAAGAATATACTGATATTACAAGCTAGCTAACTGTAAATATTAATTGTAACAACATTGTAGTGCAAGCACTGTAATGTACCTTTTAAAGTCAAATATCCTTGTAGAGGAATCACTTTTTTCTTTGTTATTTCTAGTCTTAGCCAGAGGTGTGTAGAAGGGGGAGGGGAATAAGGATTATTTTAATCCTCAAGTCAGACATGGGTATGTGAGTGGGCACTGGCATGCAGACCAGCTAAATCTATTATTCTGAAGCAATGTACAGTAGCTCCTAGTATGGACAATGATAAATAACATTGACCTAGAACGGGAATGATTTCAAGCCACCTTCACTTATCCAGCTTTATGGAAATCTGAAAATAGAAGTTGATATGTCTTTGCATCAATCTGTATATATGGCTCATTAAATGATTTAATATAATTAGAAGTGAGACATCCATTCTTTTAGTCACTTATTTTTGTCTTATACCTTGTCACAATAGCTTAGGATAAATTGAAAATAAATGTGCAAATAGCATTAAAAACAGAATGTAAAAATAGTGTTTACATTTATTGATCACATCCCCAAAGATCTGAACCAAAGCTGTTCAGAACAAACAAGAGCCTTTTTTACACTCCTTTTTACAACTGTCCTTTGAATCAGGGATTCAAACCTGAAATAACACAGTAGCATTTGTGGACAGTATTAGAAATGAAAGATTCATTGGAAATGGATACTGACACAGTCTTATGGGTTTTTTTGTTGTTGTTTTGGGTGTTGTGTCGTTTTTTTCCTTTTTTTTTTTTTTTTGTAGCAGTGGTACTTCTAGGTTTAGCTTGAAGGATTTTAGTATTTCAGGCAGAAAGGAAGCTTTTGTCTCTAAGGCTTATCAGTTCAGCCCCTTCAACAGAAAAGGTTCAATTTCAGAATTATTTTTAAGCTTTTTAATAATAAGTGATGAGCCAGGCTTTTAGAAAATATGGCTGATGTAGTCACTAGGTAGTTATATACGGAAATAAAAAGTCGCTCCTCAGCCACCCCTTTTGTATCATACAATGGTACTAAACGGAGTTTCTTTTTTAAGCGCATGTCCAGATGAGATTTTCTTTCCCCTCAGTGGCTGTGATGACAGTCAATATTTCAACTCTTACACAATATCATGGTCACCAAAAACTCAGTAAGGAAAGCTCAGCTAGTATGAGACATAGCTAAGAAAAGATTGGTTTTCCTTTTTTTGATTTTTTTTCTTTTTTTAATGCAGATGCCAGGTGACATATCCAAATAAGCACTTTAGAAATGCTTGGTAAAAGTTTATTAATAGATGTCATTACTGCAAGTCCTCATGTGTGCCCCTTTGAAAAAAGGTGGTCACTTATTAGAGACTAGATAGAGAACATTTACTTGAATAAAACTATTAATAAAGCACACCAAGACTTGTTTCTATTATTATTGGTCCATGAATACTTCATGTGTTCATTTAGGGCTTAGGGCTACTTAGTCATACAAGCCCTCCAGTCTGAAATAGGCATGTACCTTATTATTATTATTTAAACACTGGCCTTTAATATTTTTAATATATTTATGAAACATACTTGTCCTCTTCATAAAATTGAAAACATCTGCTACAGCTTTTCGGTTAAAATGTCGTGGATGAGCCAGTCTGGTGATAGGTCAGTCTGCCATTTTGAATGGCAATTAAGCTGACAGTGCACCCTGTACCAATGAGACTGTGAAAACAAACAAAAAAGGCAGATGGTTCATTTAGTTTAGTAATTGTAATTTGTTGTTCATTAAAAGTAATTCCCACACAGGCTTTCTCTATGCAGATGGAGTATATGGAAAATTTTATTCCACCAACCTGTTCTAATAATTGTTTTTGTTAGTGTAATTTACACCGACATTTGATAGGCAGTTGATTAGAGCAGTATGATTTCATCAGAATTAAAATTAATTGTGAATTTTGCTGCTTTCATTAGTCTGCTTTTATAACTATCATGACCAAGCAGCAGGGGTTTGGCTCTGAAATACAGAGTATCACAGCAGCATTTGTTGTGTGGTTTTTTTTTTTTCTTTTTGAGACGATTGAACCTTTTAATTGAAGGGTTTGTGTTTGGAAGTTTTTTATACCTACAGAAGATGAAAATTAGTGGGAAAACTATTTTAGGATGATTCTAAAATATGCTTTGAATGGAGGAATGTGCAGAGTTAAAAAAACAAATTCAGTTAGTTAAGCTTGAGGTGTTTTTCAGTTGTCTTAAATGTAGTGATAGTATTGTAGCTCCACACATCCTGATAAGTAGAAAGAAACATTATAGCCAGTTATAAGAATTTCCTTACAGGTAAAAAAAAAAATATTGGCTAATAGGTTTTATACAGAGATTTTTCCCCCTTTAAAGTATATAATTATGTTAAATAAACTTTAAATGAAGGTGCTTGCTTGATTATAATTAATAGAGCTGCTTAGTTTGATAATCACGATAATGTTGTTCTCTCCTTGATAAAGTTGTTCTCCCTAGATGGCTTAAATTACAAAATAATTCTTCAAAAATAAATATTAGAACATCTTGGGGCAAACGTAGATGGACAATTCTCAAGGCAAATCTGAAGGGCTAGTTACAGCTTTGATATTTTACCTTACTACATGGTGTAGCACTTCTGTCAGCTTCCAGTATTAGAAAGTAGATAAATGCTGGATGTGAAATCCAGAAGCAGTTCTATAAGCTTCAGTTTGCTTTTAGGCTTTTATGTCCTGGTATTTTTGGTGGTTGATCTGTTGGGCTTTTTTTCTTTCCATTGCAATATACTATTGATAAAGGCAACAGAGTGGACAAGTGAGCATTGGCCTCCTTGTCCTATTCAGCTCAATGTCAGCTCCATCATTAATTTCAGTTGCACCATGTAACCTACGGAACCCCCTAGTTTTTTAGAGAAGCAGCCAAATAGAACCTAATTGGTACTGTCTTACAGCATGAGGTAACATTCCAGCATAAGTAATGTTTTTCTTCTAGAGACTAGGGGTATTTTATGTTACAATTTTGCTTCTTCTGAGGCACAGTATCCACCAGGGTGTAATTCCTCCCAGAGTTGCAACTGTTTAAGTCAGAGCATGCTTGACCTACTAATTTTCAGTAATACATTCCTCTCTCAGAATCTTAAATTTTTAGAATCGTCTATATCTAGGAATCAGGCTTGGAAAAGTAAAGAAATTCTTCTGCTTTATAACTTGACTCTTGTTTCTGCAAAATATGAACAAGACAGTGTTTATTGTAGTCAGAAAAATAGTTGGCATGATTGTGTGTAAGTGAAGAATCTCTGGATTGTCTCAAAGTGTTAGCTGCCCATTTGCAGACAAGCAAGCTTTTAGTGTGCAATTTAGGTCAATGGATGGAGAGGAGAAGATGTGTTTAGGCGACAGATTTTAAATCACCATAATATAAATATGCTTCCCTTTTCATCCGGAATTTGCTTTCTTTCAAGGTAATTTAGTGGAGCAGACATGCACTTATGCCTGTCTTTGTAATTTTAGGGATTAGGATAGTGAGGATTAAATGCTGACCCTTAATCTTCAATATCAACTTTAAGAGCGAAATATAATATGCAAATGGAATACATTCATTTTGTGTTTATATATTTTAATCTCTGTAATTTAGTTTTAAGAAGATGGAAACTCATCTTTGCCTTATTTATTTTGAATCCCAAAGCAAGATGCCATTAAAATCTTTATCCCTGTATCTTAGAGGATAAATGTTTATCCTTTAGGGATTAAAATATAATTTTTTTTAAAAAATGAGTTTAACCTAACACTCTTACATCAGTCCAAGAGTTCTGTGTCTGATTTAAATATATCCTTGAGTGTCACATCAAACATTGATAGTGGGGGAAAATCATCTTGTGTTTATTTTCTAAAACCAGTGAATAGAATTTACATTAACAGAAATCAACTGGTTACTGTACCACAGATCAATTTTGGTCAGTTCATTGTAAGATTTTCCTGAAAGTTCTGGATATATTTGAAATATAGACCTCAAAGTTATTAAGGAGTTGGATCAGAAGGAAAGAGGTAGTATGAAGACCTAGAAGAAAAAAAAAAAAAAGTGAAATAGTCTTCCTTTTGGCATTACTACTAGCAACCTGAAGTGCAATTGAAATACTTGACCAGAATAGATTTATAATTGGTACCCATATAGAAGTGATTTTTTTTTTTTAAATATGTATATTTTGACATCAACATTCCTGAAACATTTTTAGATCAGGCCTTCATATTGATTGCTTTAGTATCTGCATGCCTCCTTTCTCTAGCTTTGCTGATTTCAGCTAACATGGCAGCTTGAAGGTCTCAGAATAATTTTGCAGCTAATTTGAGATTTCTTCACACTGAGTATTTGGAACACTGGTATGAGCTGTATGTTAAAATCTGTATCATTAAATGGTAAATGGATAATAGCAATGCACCACATTCCTGCCCAGTGAGTCATCATCCAGGGACCATATTCTGCAAACCCTAGTCTTACAAAGAATGCTTTCTTCTATGACAAACCTTTCAAGTATTTTGATGTCCTTTGGAGGGGAAGGTGCTACCCAAACTAATACAGTTTTCAGAACATGGATCAGCAGGGATATTTTGAGAGCGGAATAATAGCATGAACAATAAATAAATAAATAAAAAATGTTACCTACCAACTTTGTTTCTATTATGGCCTTAGAAGTTGCATTGGATTGCAGCATGTGGTTTGTCAGGAAACTCTTAAAATGTCTAATTGTTATTTACAGATTAATTCCTCAAGAAATATTGAAGAAGCAAATGAATACGTATTCATAGTTCCATCTCTTTGTCTTTGGGATGCTCTCTGGCCCTGAGGTAGCTCAGAGGAAAAGAAAACAATTGGGCCTTTTATCTTGAGGACAAAAGTTTGTTATCATGTCTGGTCCTTCCATAGACCTTATAAAAGTGAGAAGTTGCTTCGTGTCCTTATCATTCCTGAACACTTCTGTAAAACCCACAAACTATCTGGATTTTACTGTAAGTTTCATGTTTCATTAATTTCCCCAATTGTACTGAATGGGAAAGAACATACCACAGAGTAAAAATGCAGTATACTTACGTTGCTTCCCAGTAAAGACCTAACAGGTGTTAACTGTTTAGTCCTGCTTTACTGCTATGCACCTAAAAGTCTGTGAAAGTACACAGCAAGCAAAGCCAAGGAAAAGGGATATTCTCAGAGCTATTCAAGAGGCATATATAGTATTTTAAGGCCCATCACAATGGTATCTTCGCATACCAATAAGTCATTTCAGCAATTCTTATTTATGCTAGATTTACTAGCATATTTCAACAAGTATCAGAATATCTAACAGCAGACACTTGTCCCTCCATCAATGATTATATTATACTTTCTAAAAGTTTGTCTGTGGTAATGGAGTACATCTAGAGGATCACGGACTGTTACAGATGACATTTCTGGAGGTGGATTTTTCTTGATGCTTTCTGATAATTTCATGTTGCATTAGGTTTAAGATGTCAGCAGGGATGTCCTCCTATGCAAAAAGAGAACCTATTTTAACTGTGTGTTGGTGTTGATTGCTCAATGTGTTTTTGTGATGCTTCAGTCATATCTTTCATCTGAGTGTCAGGGACATTCTTTATATATTGCAATGGTGTTAACTCAAATTGAAGTTATATGTACTAGGGTAAATACGTGAGCCATCTAATATATGGATACCTGAAGTTATGTGGGTAGCCAAATGTCCCTAAAAGACCAACAGCACAATAATGAATTAAATTCCAGTAGACCTGCAGCTTTCTCAACTCACCCCATTTTCTGGGAGAGTATGGCTAATGTGATGGGTATTGTGGTACCTCAAAGAAACCAGCAAACTTTATTTTTGTTAGGGCAGCTGAACACTGTGGTCAAGGGACTTCCACTTACACCAGCTCATGATGCCCAAAGTTATAAACCTTGTCTGGAATCTGCTGTTGGACACAGTCAAGAGGAAGAGGCAGAAACTGAGGCAGTGTGTAGATGCCAATATTTTAGTTAATGAGAAAGTTTTGATAAGAACATGTTAGCTAGCTCATTTTAAATGTGATGTAACCAAACAATGTAAACTTTCCTATAGAAGCTAGTCAAGTTAAAATCAAGCTTCCTGTGAAGGTTTAACACAACCTAGCTGAGTTAAAAGCTTTTAAGTTGTGCTAGGAAACATGTTCTGACATGTTAGAAAACCTCATCTAAAGAAATTCTTAAAGATTCATGTAGATAGGAACTAGTAGCAGCTGCAGTGTCAAGAGCATAAGTGCTATCTATGAGAAAATTTGCTAAATAAGTGGGCAGCTGCTTTCAGCACTAGCTGCCATTTTTCTGTGGTCTTCACAAGTGGCTGTAAGTAGAAAACATTACTGTAGCCCTTGAGGGAAGTGCACAAGAGATGCTTATTTGAGGGCATTAGGACTGATTGTACGGTAGGTGCCTAAGGCGTGAGCAAGGTTCAGCAGAGCCACCTGGGTGACGGAGCTGGGCTCTGCATCAAATTCTGACCCTGCCTCAGCCTGCTGCTATTGGAGGCTTGGGTAGCTTCACCTACTGCCTTAGACTGCTTCAGGTTGTCATTGGCATCCCTAAAATTACAAGTCTTTTACAGGCAGCTCAGATTTGGAATAGGTTTGGAGAAAGACTGCATTCAGTCATTTTTTTTCTGGAGGAAGAGAGTAAACAGCAGTGATGAGTGCCATACAGAAGCACACACAGCTATGCTGAAAAGCATGCATGACTGCCTGACTTCTGGATGTCCAGATGTGCTATATCCCCAAATAGCCATACATGTGTAAAAACCTCAAAGTGGCTATGTCCATCCAACCCCAGAATGCATCTGTGCATTTCCTCTATGTGCTGTGGTAAACCCATATAACCTTGTTCTACCTTGAGCCTTACACCATTAGTACTTATCCAAACTCCAACTTCTTCAGACAGTAGGAGAGTTGTATGACTCATTTGCCTTATTAGAGTAATTGGAGGACTTTAAGTCTCTTAGCAAAATGTCCAAAGTCACTGTGACATAAAAGATGGGGAAAGCGAGGAACAACAAAACACTTTGGCCTAATAAGTTCTTCAAATCCCTTAGAGGCACTGATTGTTGGGATAGTCTCCATGGCACTAACCACCAAAAGTGCATGAAATATTTGTTAGGAAGTAATAGTTCCTTGCGGAGTTCACTTCCAGTGCTCAAAAACCTGTCCACTTAGAAACAAGCAACAACTATTATAACCTCTGGGACCAGTCTTGCTGTAAAATCAATATTTGAAGGTAATCACTTTATATCTGATGCATGAGCCTGGGTGATTTTACTGGCTGCCTGTTGTTAATATGGACCACTGCCTAATTGTCATTCCAGAAGAGGATCCAGATGTGTCCCTTACTCTCTCCCTCCAGCCCACAGTGGCTTTCATTACCAGAAAAAAATTCCTAAAAGGTGATATCATTTACTGTTAGAAGCTGAGCAGGACAAAGGCCATCCCTCCTTGCACCTTTAGGCTAGTGAACAGATTTTAAAATTAACACCTCTCCTCAGCACCAGAGATGCATGTGATTTCACCTACTGGTCCACATGAAATCCTGCTTGAATATCCTTAAAGTCCTTCAAACCTGTATCTTTTGCTGTAAAACCTCAGTTCTCATGCCTCCACATGTTGTAGCAGTGGCATAGGATTTTTTTCCAGCATATTTGCTAAGGAGACGGACAAATGTGGCATTTGACTCCTGACTTCAGCAGTTGTATTCCACGCATAGTATTCAAATGCTGGCATGAAAGACACATGTGGAGAGAGGTGAAATTTGCTCTCAGTCTTTTGGTGAGTTTACATTCTTAGCAACTGAGTAGAAGGCTTATTTACAGAAGATTTCTGGTCTTTTTTATTTATTATTATCTCTTTTCTTCGCACGGAAATATTTTGGCAATGACCATAAGTCTAAATTATCCCCAAACGCAAGAACATCTTCAGGTGTTTTAAATCTACTCATGTGCTTATTGTAAAACACTCCATAACTGTATTTTGTAGTGTTTTACAGAAACATCACTGCCTGTTTGAGAATTACTCTTTGTTGGAGGTTGTTTTGTTATGGAGCAGATAAAAATGCAGCCAACATAGATGGTGCAGGTAGCATTTAACCCCAGAAACCACCCCTGTTTATATTAAATTTGCATTTGATTCCTTTTATTTAACTGACTGCTAAGATGATGATGAAAGCCTTTCAGGCCATGATTTGCTCGTACTCATGAGCATTAGACATACTCAGAACCCTGATAACCCAGAAACCGTTCTATCACTTGTTAGAGATAACATTTTCAAGAAAATACTCTCTCACCTCAAAGTACCCTAACCTATACTCTTCCTTTCTTGTTCTTAAAACCTGACTGTTTAAGTAACAGTCAGGTAAATCCTGTTTTTGCAAGGATTAGATTTTCTGAGACTTCATAGTCATGATTTTTGGTCAGCTATGCAATAGAAGTTGCATAGCGTTTCAGTTTAAAAAAGCCTTTAATTTTAAAAGTTGTGGGACAAAACCCTTCTCTTAAGGGTGGGGTAGGGGGGAACAACGAATGTGTTTAATACATAGTCCTGAGTTTACTGTATATTTAAAGTAGATATATACCTTGCTGCTATGAATCTTTGACAGAGTGCCAAGTGTTGCATTGCCAAAGGTATAGCATTTCATTTATTTCTTTAGGCTCAATAGTGGTTACTGGTAACATGTGTTTGTAGGGTGTCAGTTCTGATGGAATTTTTTTACCTGGCTTGTTTCCAAGTAATGTGTTTAAAATGCTTTAAAAATAAGTCAGACTTTTGTGTTTCTGCAATGGAAATTCCAGACAGAGTGATAAAGTGGGATTCACTTGCCATCACAATTTTTGTGCTCTATTTTGTTTATGGGAAGGGGCTTTGTTCTTTTTATTTTGCTTTTCAGTAGGCTAAACCAATATAATAACTAGGAATAAGTACTCAGGACAAATGTTTAATATTTTAAAGGAACTTTTAAATAAGAAAAGTATATTTTTTTTGCCCTCTGTCAGAAAATGCTTTTAATTTTTCTCCCCTTATGTAGTTTCTTTTCTCTACCAGATCTGATATTTGTATATTGTGTCTTTGCAGATGTGCTTCTGTGGCTCTGAAATTTTTGCCCCTTCCCTTTTTGAGATGCACAGACCTAGTACAGACCATCCCTTTTCATACTGAGACTCTATGTTGATTGCTGTGTACATCTAGGATCTCTTCCAGGGGAAGTGCTGGACACATGTATGTGCAATAGCTAAAGGGTGCTTAATAACACCTTTTCCCCATAATTCTGTAAAGATTCTCATGAAAAAGGAACAGGGCTGTGAAGAAACTCAAGTCCATGGGTCCCCAGGACATTGTAGCCAGGAAGAACCCCCTGTAAGTGGAATTAAGACACCTACCAGGAGCAGCGTTTCTGCAGCAGTACTTAGATCCTCCGATCTCTGCATGCCTTCCCCAGGTGACAAACTTCCCCTTCACTTTGTGGGCATCTGCTATCCTGGGCTCTTTCTCCTGTGGATGAATATATAAATCTTATCAGCCTGGTAAGGTGGGCAGCAAAAGTTTGCCAGCACTTTGTACCAGCTGTTCAAAAGAAATTGCTTAATGCAGCTGCCCTGGTTCATATACCTTAACACATGAGTTTGCAGGGGTGCTGAGCACCTGCAGATACCATTCTGCTTTGTTCACTCCTTGTGAAAATTTGGCCTGTACTGTCTAAAGCTGAACCTCTAAAGCTCAAATTCCACCCCCCCAAAAAAAAAATCAATGACTGTTTTTTGGAAAATAACAGGAACAAACAGGAGGTACTGATAAGCCGGGTTAAATTTTGTGTCAGTTATTTTTAAAACAAACAGATTGACATATATTAGAATCTGGCCTTTACCTTTGTCTGCCAGGGAACATCTTGTCTTCCTTTAAGGAAAGAGATTGTATTTTCTTAAGGATAGACTTACTGTTGATTATTCTGTGCTGTGGTGGCTTTTTTTATTTTTCAAAGGATGTTCAAATTTAGAATGATTTTACAGTTTTATAACAGCATAATTCATAAGCTATTTATAAAATAAAGTGTAATGATACTGAAAAAATAAGTATTCGATATTTAGCATTTACTGTGAATATGCAGTAGCAAATATTTACTGCTACATTTGCTTCCAAGTTTCATTGTATATCTGGAAGCTTGATAATAACAGTTCATATTTTCTTACCAAACTGATAATGTGTTATTAATTCAGATGAAAAAAGAGGTAGCTCTACCAGATTCTTCTGTTTTGTCCCAGGTTTGAAATTTTATGAGAAACAGACTACACATTCCTCTCCTGTTAGACAGTATTATTTTCAGAGATGCTAACCTGTTAGTGATTAGCCTAGACTGGTGTCTTGGATGCTTGTGGTATCAGAAAGCCCTTCCCTGAGGACTTCTCTGGTCCAAAGAGAATTTCCACATTTGAGCTTGAAAAAGATGGTCTGAACCTGTGTATATTCCCAACTAAGGGTCAAATCCCATGAGTCCCTGGGAATTTTGTCTGAGTAAAGACTGCAGGATTTGACCCTTTGGGATTTATTTGTTTCTTGTACAGATGTTTAAGTCATTTAAAATTACGTGGTCCAGTGTTCAAAGAATTAGCTGCCTAATAGACCTTTTGCTTCTAACCTCAGCTAATTCACTGTCTCTGCTTATTGGTGTCTCTGTACTTAACTCATCCTATATGGCAAATTAAGGAAAATCCAGGCATTCAGTGAAACGATTATCAAGGAAAATAAATTACTAAATATCACAGACTGTATGTGGCCCAAAAGGTCATTTTAGATTTATTTGTAGGAAATAGCTATCATCTTTATGATATTACTATTGGTAGTGCCAGAAGGCAATTTGTTTGCTATATTTGTGTGTTGCTCTATGCAAGATTCTGTTCAGTGATCCTCATCATTGCCTCTGTATATTTGATTGCTTTTACTATAAATGTATATTTTTAGGGACTCATCTATGAAGTTTTAATAACAGGTGCTTCCTTCTGCAGCCTGTCATTTCAGCTCTTTATTTTGACTGGATGATAAAATAACTATGATATTTAACATGGTGATGTTTAAGACATTAATTGGAATATCAGGACATGCCATGTGTTGTAACATTGATTTTGTATTTGTGCATGCACATACATACACACTTGTTTTCTGTGTATGTGCATTAAGACATACAAGCATATCACAATATACACTTTATCGCATGATTATCTGATGCTGTTTTCTGCTAGATTGGTGCAGTGTTCTATAGAAATTCAGTATCTGCAAAGATATTAACATGTTCCCTGTAATGTGTGCTTGCGATACAAATGTGCTAGGCTCTTCTACAAATCTCCTGATTAAGGAAAGGCTACAGTAAAATGTATGCACAATATTTTCTTATATTTGATATTTTTATTTTAATGTTTGTATTACAAACTCATTTTTGTGCTTCATAGTCTATTCTTTTAGATGAGCCCCTTCACTCTGAAGTCTACCTAGTATTTAAGCAAAAAAAACCCAACAACTACTGACCTTGCAGCAAGTGGCACCTATGAAAGGGGAAGACGAGCATGAGGTGGAAGGTCAAAAAAGCCAGGCTGACCCCATCTATTTAGTATCCCTGGAAATCTTGGTGGCAAGAAACAAATGATATTCTTCCTCACTGGGTCTGCAGTATTCAAACCATCTTTCTGAACTGGACCTTTGCAACTTGGAAGGGAAAACAAAAGAAGTTTATGTGGAGAGGCATTAAAAAAAAACAACCCAAAAACGGGCAGGATGATTTTTTTCCCCAAAGCTGAAAAGTAAATTTCATTTAATAGTAAAGCGCCTGGATGCTAGTTTGGAGGGGTAGAAGAAGGAAGGATAAGAAATGGAAATCTGCTAGTTGATAAGCTTTAGTTTCTTTTCCTTCCTCACCTGTCTGCTTGGAGATAAAAACAATCACTTTTCACACCCATTTTTCTCCTTCCCTGTGAATGGGATGTTGATATTTGCTACAGCCTCCACAAAACTTTTCACCACCCTGCTCCATGTCTTTCATAACCAGTCATACAAATTGCCTTTCATAATCTTTCTGCAGTCACAGTAGAGGAGAGGACACAACAGTACACAGCAGAAGCCATTTGCTTCTGCTAAGGACGAGAGGAGACGGAAGCTGCGTTTCTAAATTGGGCACTGTGTACTTTTACTTATTGATTTACAGAGCACTTATTATCATAGTAGAACATTATAATGAACATAGCTGAAGACTGAACATTTGTTGAAACATGTCTGAGGCATTTCTACATGTTGCTTGAGGGATGAATTAATTTACATGATGTTTTACTTTTTAAATAAAACAATTTATTATAGAAATCAAAATGTCAAATCTAAAGGCTCTTATCTGTGAGCTCTCATAAATTATTTCCTTGAAGCTTTTTTGGAGCAGGACTCTTCACATATTCCTCCCTCAAGCCTAAATCAGATAAACAATAAGTAACAACTTATTGTAAGTGTAATGGTAATTAAGCATGAAAAAAACCTATTTGTTTTGATTTTAGTTGATTTTCCTTTTAGATAAAAGTGTCTTTTTGCTGTGGATCTTTAGGTTTTCATCACTTCAAGTTTTTCAGTGTTCTTCGGCCCTTTGTCCTTAATTCTTTTAAGTGGTCACTTACCTGTGTATGTCATTAGGCAAGTGTCTCCCAGGTGTGATTAGCCTCCTGTGTTCTTAAAGCTTTTTGGCAGCAGCAGAATGGTGATGTTTGTTTGCATGCTGGCAGGTTCTGGTGATGAGCCGTTAAATAAAATGATCTGTCCCCAGGCCAACCAGTTGGTTCATTGCCAAACAGTAATCCAGTACAATTAATTATCAAAGATTGGAGTACTCCATTATTACAACAGTTCTCGCTGCAGCCACCTGGAAAAGCAGAGAGCTCAGGAGGGGAAAAGTGATCAGGACATTTATTTTCACTGGGATATACTAATTTCATTGGGGTTTTTTGAACATATGGGGTATGGGTATCCATAAATTTTAAATTAGCATTTAAATTTTCAATTTTAGCTTTATTTTCCTTCCAAATCTGGGGGTTAAGAGAAGGAAGAGATGAAAGTAGCAAAGAACTGACTTGGTTTCTGAGACTACTTTTGCTGTTCTTGACTAAATTTCTTATTAAAACACAATTTGTATTTTTCTCTTCCATAGAGATCTTGTGTCAGTCACTGCCGTTGTACTCATACACACATTTAAGCAGTTTAGTAGTGGCAACAAAGCTAGAAATTTTTCACACTATTTAGCAAACGTTTTTTATTGTTTACTTTATAATTCAGGACTGGGTATGACCATTTTTTGTTGAGACTACTGGTCTCAATTTGTTTTCCATAGCCTTGCAAGTAATGATTTTTCATTTGTCCAAAGAACACTGAATTCTGACGGGCTGAATTTTACTAGGATATGCTTTTTCTAGCCATAAGGACAGTAACATTGTAAACCACACCAAATCTAAAGCAACATCTTTTTAAAGTTCTGTAAATAGGGGAAATGGCCAGACATGTTAGGTATTTGAATATTTTGCAGCTAACCACAGCTAAACAGATAGAAAATCACACCTAATGTACACAAAGGAGTGTTTAAAATCTTATTCACATATAATAATTCAAGAAAACCCCGCCTTTTGTTCCTTTGAGCTAGACTCACTTTGTAGGTGCTTCAAGGTGTTTGAGTGTGAAAGGGAGGAAAGAATTTGGCATATTTCTCCTTTTCAGAAGCTTAACAGTTGTAGAACCCCATAAAATCTTAACAGTCTCCCTGTTTATGACATCTGAGAAGAGAATATCATGGTATTATGCAAGTGTTAGCGCAGTACTTCGAAGACATAGATAATATATGGGTTTTACTAATGAAGAAACAGAGTCACAGGATTGTCAAAATGTTTATGTTTTACAGTTCAATCGCAGTTGAAAATTGCTATCAGGTATTCCCAATCATATTTTCCAGCTGTAGCTCCACTCTCTAAAAGGCACTAAACTAGAGTTTTGAGAAATATGAAAATATATGGAATAAGCAGAAGTCATTCTAGTTTCACCAGGGGCTGCTCAAAGATCTAGGATGCCAGATCTCTCCCAGGGCAGAAATGAAAGAAGGAAACAACCAGGAAAATTAAAACTCTTTTAAGACTTGGAGAAGTTAAAAGAAATGCAAAAGCAGAATGAGTTAATACTAGCCAAAGGAGCCAGGGGAAATAAGAATAGCATTTCAAATATATTGGAGAAAAAAAGAAATAATGGAATGAAAAAGCAAGCTCAATAATAAATGAAAAGGGTGACAAAATGAAAGCTGGTTCTGAAATGGCTGATGCACTGAACTACTTTCAAAATCAGTCTTTGACAAGAAAAATAAAAGGAGTAAGGACATAATAGATCAAGTAATTAAGACCTTTTCAAAATAGTTGTTGATAAAAAAAGAGTAAGGCAATACTTAGAAAAAGTGGAATAAATGCAGATCAGCAGGTCTGGATGATAAGCATAGTATGGTCTTAAGAGACATAGATAATGAATTTACATAATTGCTAGTAATTATTTTTGAAAAGTAAAGTACAATTGAGGAATTACCATAGGATTGGGAAAAAGCAAATCTAATACCAATCTTTAATAAAAGAAAAAAAAGAGTAATTCCGGTAATTACCATAGGGCTGCCTGTTGTTGTTTGTAAAGCTTAGTGGTGTGATAGGCATTTTACCGAAGCTGCAAGAAATCATTGTTACTGCAAAACAATTGAACTTTTTACTTGATATGTCTTGTCTTGGCTGAAGAAAATCTAAAAGTAAAGTAGTTTGAATAACAAGAACAGTAGAAATACAGGGATTTTTGGTTCATTCTCTGTATGTACATATCTTCGTGACTGAATAAAGATTTGTGGTCTATTTGAAGTAATAACAATGATTAAGAAATAAGATAACAAATATTATTGCTCTGACGTTGAAGGTTTTTCCCCTGTGCTTTCTCTTGTCTCCACTTGCTAAGCCCAAAGGCATTTCCAGGAGGCCAAGAATATCCAGGCAGGTGCTACTTGCATCCTTCCTGTTGCCTGGCACCTCCAACTGGCTCATGTGGAGACTAGTAAGATAGAGCTGTACTTCAAAGAGCTCTTGACCATAGTTTGTTGCTGAACAAACTATGTTCCTACACACACACTCACAGAGTATGGAAAGAAGTAAGCACGCAAATGAAATAACAAAAGTTATCTTCTGGGCTTGCTTTCCTTCCAGGCTTCTTGGGTCGATAGTCTGATCTGGCTCTCCCTTTTACTTTTCCCAACACCTGATCCCCAAAGGGTGCACCCAGGGGCTTCTAAGGGTTTAAGAAGAAGGGAGGACCTTGCCATCTAGTGGAACTCCTCCACTTTTTCCAGTTCTTTGAGAAATGAGAACATGGGTTCTGAAGGTCCAAGTGAACCTTGGACCACTTCCTGAGGAAACACAGGAATGCAGTTTTCAGTGGATATGAGATAGTGAGGGGAATAAGTAAATTCAAGTGCAGAAGATCAGGCAAAGATATTTGGAAACTGTGATTTAATTAGAAAAAGACAATAGGGAGGAAAACATTTCATAGATCTTTGCTTAAATGAAAGGATAGAGAAATGATTTTCCAAATTATTTTGGGCAGTTGAGATGAACTTAAACGTGCCCATATCGCCATGTGAATTTTCCAGGTGGTTGCAGGAGTGCAAGTTGTATTTTGAGGATGGAGTAATGTGTCCAGAGGTGTTCTGCAGATGTGAGTGAAAGACTTAATTTGTTGATCATGCGATTAAGGAAGGGAGGTAAACAGACCGTTCATTAAATCTGCAGGTTGTACTAAAACTGGGAAGTGTTGCCAACACTAGTGAGGACAGAGTGTGAAGATATAAAAAGAAGTGAGGACAGGTTAGAAATATGGACAGGAAATCACAAAATGGGATTCAACCTGGCAAATGGAATCTGATACATCTGCTGAAATAATAATGCAAAATGCAGGTATTCATCAGGAGAAAGATGCTTGTAAAGAACTGATGTTGAAAAAGGGCCTAGGGGTGATAGTGGGCAGCAAATTGGGTACGAGTTTGCAATATGATATGGCAACTAACCAGCCCCCCTTCCCAACAGTTCTGTTCTTGCTTGTGTCATGTTATAGAACACAAATGGCATAGACCCATTCTATAGACTATGATAAGATATAGTACTGCACACAGCTTTAGGCATGTCATAAAACAATAATAGATATGAATAGGTGCAGTAATTGGAAGCTCTTTCATAGTGAAATGAGACTGGACAATGAATTTTGGAGCATATAATAGGAAGTCATTCTGCATGGATGGATGAATGCTGCTGTCTTTTTTAGCTTTAATTTTCATGTTTCCATACAAGGCAAGTAAAATGAACAGTAGTTATTGTTTAACCAAGTATCTTTGCACATCAAACATGTTAATTTCATTTTTTTCTGGGTCAGATATTTTGTTAACTGTGACATCTTGGCACTGAACTAGCCATAATAAACTGCCCATAGCCCAAGCTGTTCAGTTCATTGCAAGGTGATCTGTAGCAGGATGTGCTTGTTTTCTTCCCTAAGGCAGTAGATGCAAGAAGGCTACCCAGAAGAAAAGACCATTTTAAAACACGCTTATCCTTACCTGTATGTTTAGATTTTTGGACACTTGCATTTTGAGTATCTTTCAGCCACTCAGTCAAAAGTCACATCGTATGTGTGTAAATCAATGAATCAATCAATCTGTCTATCTATATCTATCTACATCAATATGCACGGCACATTCTGATGTAGTCAGATAGTGAACTTCATAAATTACTGTAGTTTTGCATATGTGATTTGACTTTTTTTTTTCACCTAAGTCTGCTCCCCTGGTAGAGGGCTTTCTTTGGCAGAAGCAGAAATACAGGGAATACTGTCCTTCAGCACAGTGGCTCCTGAAGTAGGGTACAAAAGAATGAAACAGTTGCTAATAGCCCTTCAGTAAGTACAGCTGTTGCTCCAGGCATGTGTGGGTGCTGCAGACCTTTTGATTTGTATCCAGTTGGTTTTCTCTGCTTTTAGTCATTCTAGAAAGCCAGCCAGGTCCTATTTTGCCAGGTCAGCCTGGGCTTTTTTACCAATGCTCTATTTCTATATCCAAAAGCATGTTTGTTACCTCAAGTTAATACAAACAGTCACGTGAGATCCCAGGCTGCTAGATAAGCATATCTCTCTTGCCCGTGCCCTTCACAGAACAGGGAATATGTAAATATTATCCATTATAGTTTTTCACGTCACACCAACTACTGCAGAATATAAGTATGTGTATTGACATATTGATAAGAAAATGAAATGGAGAAATATGTATTCCAGTAATGTTTCTATTATAAAAGGAACCAACAAAGATTTTTAGTTACTAATGTCATCGAGTATTCATTTTTATTAAAATGGAAGGATCCACTGCTCTCTCTTTTACTTTATAAAAGTATCTCTTAATATCAGCATGGTAAGATACTTGTTTGTTGACCTTCAGTGAAGCTGTCAATACAGTTGAATGTTCTCTCTAACACTGACCATTTTGCTACTGGTAGATGAGCCTGTCTGCAAGTCTTATAACCTGTTGCTTGATACAGAGCAGAAATGGGATTTCATAATGAAATATCACATTTAGGAGATTCTACTAGTGTAATAGTACTTTACCATGTTGGTTTTTTTTTTCATCCTTACGTAGACATATTAGCAGTACACTTATTAAGACAGAAAGACACTCTTCAGGTCAAGTAGCGTGGTTGTATATTTATAGATACAAAGTTAGAATCATGCAAAGGACCAAAACTGCAAGAGAATAATCCATTATTTCCGAGCAATATTGAATGAAACAGTAGTTGCTTGTTGGCTTTAACAACCAAATTAAGGGTTATAAATAGAAGACTCCAGATTCAGAAAAGATTCATAAACTTTTATTTTTTATCACAGTACTTGTGCTACATTTGTGTTGATCCATTTACAGAGCTTGAGTCTCCACCTTCTCTGTTGAATACACATCTTAATATATTGTTAAATCAGCTTGTTAAAAGAGCTTTTGATTTACTGTGTTCATGTAAAGGTTTCCTATTTTTAAAACGTATATGCTGGTGCACATGCACAGCATTTAATATCAGAACTGGGATGCTGAAGTTTCCCATTTTTCATCATGGCTAAAAAGGGCTGGAATTGCACATTTAGCTGTGGAATAAAACATGTAAGCCTCTTAAAGGGGTTTTTGACACTGCCAGTCTGGTAGGTCTTTTCTTATCAGTGTATTTATTTCTGTGTGTATTTATTTAAACAGAGAGCTGGATTTTAAAGATACTGTTCAACTGCAAAAGAAAAATAATAAAAATAAGGTGGAGTTCTGAAAAGGCTGGGTAAAGTCCTTGCTAGAGGAGAGAGAAAACAGCCTGAAGTTCTAAACAGTCCGTTCCCAGTGCTGTAGGTGCAGGTACCATAACTCACGGTGGTGGTAGCTGCAGCCTGAAAAAAATAATGGTGGGAGACCATGTCACTGAGGTTTGGTTCTCCCAGTCTCCCACTTCAAGAGCACTTCAGCAACAAGTTGCAAGTATACACTGGCCAAGCTGGTGACAATGGGATTCTATGTGGAAAGAAAGAATTCAGGGATATGACGGCAGCTATGTATTTCCATATAGATTCATCCTGTAGGCATAAATAAATTGGCTGGGTTGCTTTTGGTGTTAGAGATGATCTTAACTAAGATGAAAAAAATAAAAACACTAACAAGGATTAATGCAATTCCATGATGCTTTGGCAATCAGTGCCACAATAAAATTATTACATTAAAATGCCACAAATAAAGAGATGGCTATTTATAGTAAGTTTCAACACAGGTTTGTAATCTCTTTGTAGTATCAGTTTTCAATATTTTATGAAATAAATAGGCACTGTAATTTCTATGGGATTGTTGGTTTTGGTGTTGGATTTAGGAAACAGATGTAACACAGAAGCATAATGCATGGCAGCAAAGTACTTCCTTTAACTGTGGATTGCCTGTGTTGCAGGTATCTAACTTCCCAGAGCTGGTTAACGTACTTGGTGGTGTTCCTAGCTTTTTAATAGTTTCTATCTCACTTCTGCAATTTTATGCAAAGTACAGTAAATGGTGAGAAATTAAGTAAATACCCAAGGGAGGATCAAAATAATTTATACTATGCCACAGACATTTCAAGTCTTGCAGTCTCTGAGCAACCACTAGCTGAGTAGCTCAAAATCGTAACGTATACTCCAGAAATCAGAAACCCAAGTCAGGGTTTCTGAAAAGACATTATTTTGCCAGTGTTTTTATTAAAAACAGTACAAAATATGTAGTTTAACATAGGCCTTTTGCAGGCTTCAAGGAATTTGAGGATTTTGATAAAATAAACTTTGTTTAGAAGAACAAGCAGTGTATTTAGAAAGATACACAGTTATCCGGCTTTCCAATAATGGTGATGATATTTATGCAGAATACTTTGTAAACCCAAGAATTTACTGGATATCTAAAAATATAGGACTATCAGACTGTGGGGTATTTGTGTTTGAGGAATATCAATTATGTGTGCATATGGAGTTAGTGATCACAAGAAGCAAAGAATGGACAGGCTTGGAAATCAAAATCTTCAGTTTATCTATGGAATGGATATTATATTGCTATATAATATTATATTTCACACTGAGCCTTGAGGCCATTATCTCTAGGAGTGAGGGAGACAGTGCATTCCCCATATCTCAAACTCTGATGAAGCAGCAAATTAGTGCCAGTTAAGGTGTTGGCTTTTTTATGATGTCAATGCATCTGGTGGGAACAAAGCCTACAAATTAGCCTTTACTTAGGCCAGTGAATAAATGTTATGGGGTAACAATTTTTGTTAATTATTCTGGACTTTTAGATTTTTTTAGTAATAAATTTTCTACTATTATCAAATGCAGATACTATGTCCTGTGATTTGAATGCTGGCTTGCTTGCAGGTATTTATTTGACTGGTAGAAAACATGAACTTTTACCCCACAATTGCAAGGTAGCAAGGGAATTATGTTTATACTGCTTAGTTTTATGCAGTGTAGCTTGTGGCTGCTAATAACTGTCAATCCTGCTACAAGCATGTAAGAGGATGGGTACAAAATGATAAAATTTGGAATGTGATTCAAGTACCATTTAGGATGGAAAATCTAGAATTTTAAAATGCTTTGTGGTTCTAATGGTAATGCTGCTTTCATTACTACTGTACCTCAAATCAGCAGAGAGAAAGGCTTCTGAAGTTAAGATTACCCACAGGATTTGTAAATCAGATTGATGGAAGTAATTGGTAAACTGCTTAATCAAGCCTTGCTTGGAGGTGAATAAGGACTGCAGGATAGAAAATGTAGGCTGTATAAGTAACCCAACAAGTCAGTAGAGTTCTTTTTTCTGAAAGAAACAAAGATAGCAGTAATTAATGACCCTGACTCTGTGCCAAAAAAGCTTTCTTCTGACAACTCCAACTTAATTAAAACTTAAGACATTTCAATGGCCTCAGAAAGCCCCTGATGGGGTGAACTCTTGCAAACTCGTGAGAAAATTTTGTAAATTAAAGGAAAAGATGTGTGTTACCACTGGTGCCATGACTCTAATCCCTGGTAGTCAAAGAATCTATTTAGGCAAAGCCTTTTCTTTTAACTGGCTCACACCTGCGGGCTTACTGGCACTTCCTCTGTACCAGAGAAGGCAGTTTTTGTGTTTTACGGAAGATCAGATAATAGGAGTCTTGCTGTTACTTTTGTTTTTGTGCATTGTTCATTAGGCTGTGAGTGTTGCAGGCACACTTGATATGCTTGGCTAGCTTGGGGGGAGAGTAGTGGCTGAATGCTTTAGGTGGTGCAACATTAGTGAGGATGGGCTGGCAAAAAAGTAAGTTTTAATGCAAAAAAAAAGTAAGTTTTAATGCAAAAATGCTTTAAATTAAAACTCACAGCTGATGAGGCAAGCTGAAAGGCAGAGCCTGCTGTTCTTCACACATCCAAGTTACAAGGAATGATATTCTGCACTGGACAGTGCTGGATGTAGACAAAAGGAAATGAGGCTTTCAGATTCTCCTTGCTCCTTTATATTAATGTAATTTT
>NC_073699.1:39256970-39321970 GCF_023634085.1 Falco cherrug | reverse complement strand
TGATTTGCTTTTGGAGGGTGTACAGTCATACAGTTCATACATAATCCAAAATATTTCTCCACTTCTTTGTTAGAAAGCCTTGCTGTGTCTTTCACCCCTTTCGGTAGGGATGGGAGCAACAATTTCTAGTTTTTTAAGATGTTTCCCTGCAAGTTTCCAAATAAAATCCCCACCTGTGACCTCATCCTTCAGGACGCTCAGTAGCCCAGGTGGGGCTGGAGCCCTTCTACCCCTGCTGCTGTCAGGGAGGAGAACACTGACTTGGGGGATAGCACATCAAGGCAGTATCTCTGCTGATACTTTCAGGATAGTTTTCCATCCTGTGGAATCCATTTCAGTGGTATTTCTAAACTCCAGGTATTGCAGAGTTGTTTGTGGCTGTGCAAGGGTGTGTGTCTGTGGATGTGCAATACAGTTAACAATTATTTTATTTAGCAAACAAATTTTAAAACTTGCAACTTCATTTTCTTTCCATGATTAACTAGTTCAATTTTCTTTGGCCCTTGGCCTGTCATGGATTAAGTGGGGAGATTTTTGAACTACCGATTTTTGATCATTATGCAAAATATGCCTAGAACATAAGCATTTCAGTTTGCATTAACTATAAACAATTTTCCAGTGGTATTTAAATGTGTGACCATAAAATATTTCTGCTGGCATTTCCTTACTAGTTAGCAGCTGTTACAACAGTCTCCAAACATCTATTAAGTAAAGGAAGACGTTTTATAATATAAATTAATAGAAATGAGCAAGAAGATGATAGGCAAAAAAAGCTCTAGGATACAACTGTCTTTTGCTCATAATTGGAAAGTGTATAAAGAGACTGAATTTCAATATGAATGTTAGACTTCTGCCGAGTTCCATAAGTTACACCAAGTGTAGCTTAACACGTTTAATTTCAGACATAACTAACAATAATCAGATAGGGATTTTTGAAAACAATTTATTCCATTTCAATGGAATTTCCATTTTACTAGCTGTAATCTCAAATATGTAAATGGTAGCCAAAGCTGGATGTGATGTTTCAGTTAAGATTTTTTTTTTTTTTTTTGCCCATTGTTTCTTCTAGCATCTTCTTGCCAAATCTTCTGGAGCGCTTGTAATTTCCTCTGTACAGAGCCCAACAGGCTCATCAGCAGCAGAAGGTAAACATAATAGATGTGAGGAATTCCTGGAGATTTATGAGGTTTAGCTTTCTGAAACGTACACTGTGTCTGGCAATCCTAGGATGTGGCCACATGTGGACTCTGCAAATTGAAAATGTTATAAATGGGGCATCATTTAGCCCTTGTTAGGAATAAAATTTAGGAACAAAAGATGCGTTCTGCAATAACACTTAAGTATAGTTTCTGCCCTGCAACAGCGTGTTTTAGCTCAAAAGAATAATCTTCAGGGAGGTTAAACTTTTGTTAAAATGTCTATGAAATTTGACAAACAGATTAATATCCCTGTTATTAAATAAATTAAGCTTACTATCTACAGTCACCCATATCTCTTCACATTGAAACAATCAGATCAGAGATCATTATACAGCAACCTAGGAATATGAAACTACCCTTAACTAAGGAGATTGGAATTACTGAGATTTGGTATCAAAAGCTTCAGAGCAAAAACTGTAAAAGTACAAACCTCATAACTGTACCATTATTCTAAAGATTAATTTTTTTAAAAAAATTCTGCCATCTGTTTATGAAAACATAATTGAAAAATTGCACTCCTACATCAGTTTATTGAGCTGATAAAAGAAGATACATTAGCAAAGACAGAAATATGCCATCCTAATGATCATGATAATATCACTGCATGTTAAAGTGCTCTTTTAACCTTTTTCAGTGGGCTTTACTGATATTAATTAATCAGCTTGAATGCTGTCAACGTCTCAAGCACTAGAGTGCTAGTTCCAATTCTGTGCCAGGCATTTCTCTACATCTTTTTCTTTTATATGTTTAGCTAGAAGAGCCTAGAAGAGCATTAGCAGAAAAGAAGAGAGAGGCCTCTTCTTCCTGCCCATTGTTTACTCATAGTATTGCCTGATGGAAAAGCTCATGTCCATAAGCCTAGGTTTTTCATGGTGTGTTTCATCACTGTTCTCAAGGACTTGCATAAATGAAAGATGGGATTGTTTGGAGATAAATATTGCTGAGAATATCACTTTAACCCTCATCATCTTCCACAGTACACTAAAACAGAGAAGGTAGCTGTTAGTGAGAAAGATGGTTAAACAAAAGTTTCTCTGACTTCTGAGATGAATGACACTTGAAATGTTGCTCCTTCGTGTGTTTAAAATCTAAAAACTTTGCATGGCCGCCTCATGCTTTTGTTTTTGCTGAGTAATAATGCTCTGGGATGCTTCCAATTGTAGCAACCTAATTGCTAAGATTGAAATTATATCTTACGTACCAGCTTTGGGCCAATAACTGAATCTAATGGACACTGTTACCAAAACTTTTTGTGTATTGATTCCCTAACATTTCTCCCTTTTCACTAACACTGCGAGCACAGTGAATCTGGGAGAATGAACATTGTTATGTCTTAGCATTCATGTGCATGTTCATAAAATGTGTGGGCACCTTAAAAGCATTAATAGTATTTTTTGAGCTTCATTTGGAAGGTAATATATTTCAAAGATCAGAGTAAGAAATAGCTAGATATCATTGGAAAACAATGTTTAATTATTAATGAAACCAAGACATTGGCTTGGAATGAGAAGCGACTGCTTATTTACTGGAGATTTTACAGCAAAGGTAAATAATGAAATCTCTTTCCTAAGCTAATCTACGTAGTGTTTTAGATTTAAAGTTATTTTTTAACATGGAAAATACAAATAAACGTTTTAACTCCCCTGTAAAATAGGAAAATGGTCTTGAGTTTGTGCAGGTTTTGTGTACATTTGTCATGAGCAGCTATTGTGGAAGTAGGATTACTGCCTGACAATTTCATCATGTCTGTGAAAGTAATGTTTAGGAGGTGAAGTAATACAATGATGCTAATCCAGCTTTTTATAATCAGCCTCCTATGTATATAATATTTATGTTATTGTCTGTGCAGGGTTTTCTTTTCCTAGAAGCATTCCTTATCTACTAGAATTCTTGTTTGACAAATGAGATTGGATTACCAAGTCACAGCTGTATACACTGGTTGATGTATTGCTGTAGGATTGATAATTCAGAAAAGCAATGTAGTATTTGGGGGTTAATTTTTTTTTCTTAGATACAAGAATCTAATGCTGCTTGCCAGATATTTTGTTCATTTTTGTTATCTAAGTTTTACCAGGTTTAGACTAGTTATTGACTCAGTTAATGTAAAAAACGCTGATATGCTGTCAATATTAATGTAGATGTCAGTCCAACACTAGTCCCTAATGTATGTAAGAGCAAGTATTTTTTACCTTGATACAGAAAGGCAGTCATGTGTGAGATTTAATATACATCCTAATCTATCTTGTCATTGCACTAGCCATGGGTGATGTGCTAATGTATGGGCAACCATTTTCTTTTTCTTTTCACACAATGGAATAGATACACATGAATGACAGCCAAGTCTCTACTCTGTAATTATTTGGAGGGCAGTTACAATGTACACAAGGAATATAATAGTTTTACTTATAGACACTTTTTTTTTTTTTTAAATCTTCCAGGAAAACATATGATCATTAATAACTGGGGAAAAAAAAACCCAACAAAAATCCCCCCACCCCAAAACCCCAAGGAATGGCTAAACCTAAGTAAGCTTCATAACACACACAGTTTGGAATTTCATTTTGGACTCCTTACACACGCAGCCAAATATTTTTAATGCATTTGAATGCATTCTTTGTGCTGACATCATAATTTTGATTCACTTTCTTGGCAAAATATGTTTTATAATACAGAAGATTTGTCATCAAGTATTTCTAAAAAGTGAATAATCAAACGAGCTTGTTAATTTAAGTGTATTTATATTCATTTTCCTTTCCCCTTCTCCATTTCTTTTTCAAATTGTGAACAATTATTGAAATACAGGATTGCGAATATAAGTTGACACAATGTAAGATAAGCAAGCAAAAATTAATGTCCATAATATGTCTCATTTTTGTGCTTGTTGGTAGAACCAAAAACCTGAAAATTGCTTTTTATATCAAAGACATTTTGATGAGATTGCAGTTTCCTAAAAAGCAAGTCCAAAATTACATATTTCTTAACACAACTTGAGTCAACAAATCTTTGACTTCTCATATTAATTTATAATATAGCTTCCTTTTGTTCCTCTTTTCAAACTGTAAGAAACTGTCTTTGCACATTCAATCTGTCTTTGTGAGAGAAAATGAAAATGAGGCACACTGTCCAGATCATAAAGATAAGCAACTGCCTGCAATTTCAGCATTATTTTTACTATATATTTAAGGAGGGAGGGTACATTTTCTCCTCTGTGGTTAGATGCTATTATTGGTAGGCTAAAGCTATTGTTTTCCTGGCACCTTCCAGTGTTCCATTCAGAATTAAAATCACTAAGCACCTCTTCACTACCTCTAAATTGAGACTGGTATAATTTCAACAATGGAAACTGAGTGCAAAATTCTGCACACAGTGCTTTATATGGAAATATTCCATGTAGCAAAACAAACAAAAAAAAGAATCCCAAAACATTCTATTCTTAGAATATATGCTGTAATCCCCATACTACTTAAGTTTCCTATGAGTATTCCTCTCTGAAAGTAGTTATATAAGGTAAATTGTTACCTTATGTTTTCTGGGGTAGGTTTGTGACCACTGACAGTTATAATTTACAATGATTATGGACATTTACATGCTTGACTTGATATTTTTTATTTCAAATACAAAGACTTTCAGTAGACTAACAGTATGAGAACTAGCTGTTTTATCTTCACAGAATGCTACAAAGTTCCTATCAGACTATATCTACAGTGATGGAACAGCACTTACAGTCAATAGGAAGTATTCATTTGTGCCTTTGAGAGACTCTTGTGTAAACCTATAGATTGAGTCACAGTAGGTTCTTCTGTCTGTCTGTGTGTCTACTGATCTATATAGCTACCTGCTACACAGCATAGGATCTGAACATTTGTTGAAGTCACTAAAAGGAAAGAGGGGTGGTGTCAAATGTTTTAATATGCAAATAATTTCTGCTCACTAAAGAGTTTATAGTGACTTGTGTGTCACTACTCATTCAAGTAAACTCTATGCACATTTCAGTGTTTCTAGGTTTCTGAATTAGAAGTATAAACTTTGATGAGACACAAGTGATGTTGAAGCAGCATGACAGGCAGTAGATGTGTTCTCACAAACTTATGGCTTTTGCAAGGTCAACATTTTCAGAATATCCATTCAAATTAATCAATCTTCCACCTTTTATAACTCAAATCACAAAATCTATTGCCAGTTAAAATTTATGTGGGGGTTTAAATCTGAATTTCTTACCTGTAAATGCTATCATCTCCTCTTGTTGTAGATTAGCGGCATTGCTGGTAGTATGTCAACAAGCAGGTAGTGTGATCATCTTGAATTAAGAATATCTACAATAAATTGCTGGAAAGCCTGGGAATATTGATTTGAAATTGCGTAAGTGCTAAGTTTTTCTGGAGGAGTAGGAAATCAAGTCTTTGCTTCAGTATAAGGGATGGATGTGTGATTTCAGTTTTCTCTTCTAAGTGTTTAAAAACAGCCATGTAGTGCACAAGACTATATAAACATACAAACCAGTTCATTTAGTTTCTTTGCAACCTGTCATGTTAATATGTAAATACATGTGCATATGTATTTAGACAAATCTAAAAACATGCATTATTTACATGCTGTAAGAGATTTTTTCAGAGTCATTACAGTCTATTATGTAAATATGTATTTAAAGGGCATAATATTTTTTTTTAATTTCATTGGATTTTTGACTTGATAGGTCATAATGGCTAGGATGCCTTACACAGTACCTCATAATTTATTTCAGTCTGTATTATAGATGTTGTTATGATGTTAATATGAATTTGCATATAAAATATGCTTCAAGAAGTTACTGTACACATAAAGATTAATAATTCACTGATTTTAAATGGAAGAGAGAACATCCAAACTGATTAGTTCACATAAGGGTAAGATTCATCCTCTCTGCAGAAGGCTAGCACAAAACCTAGGCATCATTTAAGCCTCACTTAAGCCCTCAAAATGGAGTTTAAATGGATTTTAACTGGTGCTTAGACTTTGCTCTGGCAATCGGCAAAGTAATGAATGTGATCCATAAGAGAGTAATGTATTTCTAAATATTCCCCATTTCTAGAAGTGAATTAGTATGTCTCCTAGGAGCTCTCAACTTCCAGCAGTACCCCAAATTTTACTTAATTGTTTGCAAGAGAAGTGAAATCCACTTTTAGAAGAAAGATCTAAAGTGCCTTTCTCTGTGAAGAATCCCATCTGTTTGGAGTTGCATTTGTATCAGCAATGGAACACAGTACAGAGATGGCTGACCCAGTTCAGAATACATGGATACATTCACTATAGGTTGAGGACAATTATTTATCCCAAGTTTATATTCCAGCTCATGCAAGTTTAGATTCCAGCTTGTATTCCATAATTAAATATAAAATTTAGATATGAAATTTAGTCATTCAGTGGGTTCTGAGGTGTCCTTAAGATCATTATTATTCATGGCAACTGTGTGTTACTGGTTACTGGGGTGAGGTTTAATGTTTGGATGTGTTGATTTTCAGTCAACAGATATGACTAAACACAGACAGAAAGGAAAACAAATGGGCTCAGATTGTTCTTTACCAGCTAATACTTCTGGTTACGGGACAGTGCTGGCACTAGTAGATGGTTTTGTAATAGGAACCTTACAGCCGTCAGTAGCAGATGCTGAGGGAATGAACAGAGGAAGAGGTCAAGCATATAGTCATGCTTCCCTGGCATAGCATCCCAGATTCTGGCAAGTTTTCCAGACATCTAGTTTTCAGCAGACCAGGCTTAAGCTGTGAGCACAGGAGAACAAAGAATACCTACAGAGGTTAATAATGGAGAGTGTCTCAGGAGGGACAGTAGGAAAAGGAAAAGTGTGACTTAGGCTCCAAAACCTGCTGGGAATGATGATGTCAGAGGAAAATAGACATGTCTAGATAATTGTGAAATGGCAGAAATTTAGTTAAGTTGGACTCATGTTGGGTGCTGGTTGTTTCAAAAAAGCATTTACCTAATACTTTGTTTCTAAGCAATATGTTTTAAAGTAGAACAGCTGTTCGTAGGATATGTTCAGACTGAGATTGCAAAAAGAGCTGCAAGGCCTAACTTGAATCAGGCCCGTGGAAAAATACCAGTTTATAATACACAAAATATGCAAAACACATTGCAGCCTCAGAGTAGGAGCTGTGCGGAGAGGTAGAGGTATAATGGGGTGTAAGATCCAAGAAATTCTTTCAAAGTCTACATAATTCACAGGTGGGGCAGTATCCCATTCAAAGATGCCTTGCAGACAAGGGCTTGCATCCTTATGCCAAACTCTTCTCTGCTGGAGTTACCCCTGCTCATTGGGAAGGAGGAATCAGCTACACTGTTTGAAGAAGAAGGCAGAAGTGGAGTTCAGTTTGCAGTCATGTCAACCTCACCTTACAGAGGTTTCAGCTAGTGTTTCCCAGTGAGGTCCACAACATGCAACCGTGAGATCAAGCTCTTTGAATAATCTGTCAATGAATCAGTGCAATAATTGCTTGTGGGCAGCATGACACATACTGAGTCAGGGTCAATTGGTAGTTACCTAGCCCAGGTGGGATGCCACAGAAAAGGCCCTGAGTCCTTGCTGCTGACCTTTCCTGTAGGGCAAATTGTTCTGGCAATAGAAGAGGATTTAATTCCAAACATGATAAAACCCAAAACTAATCTGAACTAGCCTAAACCTGGGTAATGTACTTACTGGTCACAGTTAATCTTTTAATTAGAATCTATTGACTAGGTAGAATTAAGAGTCACATTAAAGCCAGTTGTCTTGTTTAGGGTTGTTGGTTGGTTTGGTGGGGTTTTTTGGTTGGTTTTGTTGTCACCGCAACGTGTTAAGTGGTAAGTCAGATTCTAATGGGCCTTCAGGAGAAAGGAACAGAAATACTGAAGTTGTGCAAGGCCCACTTCAACAAGAAATGTAAAACAGTATCCTGAATTAATGTGGTACAGTCTTTAACTAGCTTGCTGAACTGAGGCCTCGGCTGTATAGGGAGAACCTACACAGTAAAAAAAAATGTTTCTTAAACTCTTTCTCTGTCAGATGCCACATGACACAGGACTGAGGCAAACTGATTTCCCCTCATTTTTCCCTGTTTTCTTATCTTTTCCCCCTTCTAACTTAGACAGAGCCATGGATTGAAATTACTTTGCCCTTCTGTCTTTATACATATAGAGATAGACGTATATAGATAGATGTCAGCTTCTATATATGTAATGGAAGCTCTAAAATATCAGTGAATATATTAATTACCAAAAATTACTTTAGAAAAGGTAATAATATTAAGCAGTTGTATGCCAGTCAAAGATGTCCTCTGGAACATACGGATAGGAGCTTTTTCCAATTGTAAAGCAAAAATATTAAATAATATATGTTATTTGGGGGCAGAAATTACATTATCTATGCTCTGTTTGACTGCTTTTTTTACATTCATATTCTAAATGATTACTAGTATATTTTATAGGAAGTCATTACAGCACTTCTTTGAAAACCTCTTTTTTAGTGACTATGGATCTTATCCCTTTTGACTTTCAAGTGAAATACTAGATGTTACAACTCCCTATGGTGGGCCAAATACTTGCTAATTTTTTATTATTTTAATATACATCAAAGAAATGATTCAACTATGTGAACCTGAAAAGCTTTCGGGGATGATTTTGTTGTTGGTTGTTTTTGCTTTTTATATATAACTTTAAAACATTCCAAACCAATTCTCTTACTAGTTTGATTAAAAGAACCATATGAGCCTGGATTGAGACCTTACTACTCAGTTTTTTGCCTGTAGCAAATTTTTTTAAAAAGCCTTGGAGAAGGGGGTTGGAAGGGAAGGAGGGAAAGGAAGGACAGAAGCCTCAACAGTGGAAATGTTGACTGAACCTTAACTATAGCATCGTGTATGGTGACGCTATAATGCAATGCTAACAAGGACTCCTGAGATAAATACAACATCAATTAAAGGCTTGCAGGTGTGTCACTAGGGGTGGATAAAAAGAGAGAATGCAAAAGGATTTGTGCCAGCAGACCTTATGGTTTTGTAGTAATTAGTAATCTGTGCAGGTGTCTATTATGACTAACTGACAATAAATCTTGGTTTCTGTTTTGAATATTGCTTTTGTTTCCCAAGTTCCATGCCTGAAGGGGAGAAAGAAAATGACTAGAAGATTAATTACTGCAATGGTTACTCCCAACAAGATAAAATGGAAAGTAGTAATCCACTGAATGAGATTAAATGTTCTTATTATTATTTTCATATTTTATTTTGATAAAAGAAAACTGAAGGCAATGTAGGTTGTGTGGTGGTATGTATGTACTGATTTTTGCATAATGATTGAACAATAAGCCTATTTGTCAATAACCTTTCTTAGAGTTATGTGCATAAGGCAAATCATTTTTCTGCTTCAGCAAAATGATAGAAAGGTATCCAAACCTTTTACATTTGTGCAGTAACCTCTAATTCTGAGCACAGTGATGAACTGTAAGTAAATTTTACCATAGAGCAATGTTTTCCTTAGCCTCTCCATCTGCTCATTTTTGACACCCCTGTCATTAACTGTCATTTTCTCTTAAATATACAGTGAAGCTGAAAGGCCAGCTCTACATCACATCATTTCAGATTAGGGGCAGTTCCTTTGAGCTGAGCACTGTTTAGGTGTCAGAAAGAAGTCTCTGACCTCTCCTGTACCACACTGCCGCAGGGCCTTAATTAGTACTGACTCCAGCCATTACTGTAGAGAGGACAAAGGCGACCACATCATTTTTCTACTTAGGAAGTTAGCGTCTGACCTAATAACTTGTCCAGGTTCGCAGGACACTGTAATGGCCGCACAATGGCAGTGAAGATTATTTGTCAGATTTTTTTCCTCCTCTAAATGTAGGATAGGCAGGGAAGTTAACTATTGTATCCTTCAGTCTTGCAAGGGTTCTTTTAGGGTTGCACTCTGTTGATTTGTCATAGAGAAAATGACAGACAGAGGAGGAATCAGATATTCAGAAAAATAGAGGGTGATAAGTGTAGAGTGGGTTTTGTCCTGGCTAGAAGTATCTGATTATTTAAAATATTGCTCTCCTTATAAGATCTGCTCTGGTGCTATTTAGTTTAGTGGAATTTTATCACTTATTTAATGAAGAGCAAACTCAAGTCCATTGTCAAATGAATTCCCTTTTTCTCTCCCCTCCTTCCTTCATCCCACCCTTCTTCATCCCATCCCTCAATCTCCTAGCAGAAATTCACTCTCACATGAGAAAAATTTTACAATGCTTTTGGCACAACATTTTTGGTCTGTTTACTAGAAATTTGACTTATTGCATCAGATGTCCACATTATACAGTTCCACAGAAACTCCTTAATTTTCCTATTTGTTTGGCAACATTCCACAGAGAAAACTTCATGCCAGAATATAATCTAGAATTCTCTCCTCTTTATTTTGTTTTATTTTATTTCATTCTATTTTGTAAATTAAATAAAGCAATTGAAATTGCTAGAAAAGTTGCATGGCCTCACACCATGTTTCTTTATTATCAGCCAGTGTCACATGCTGCAGCACAGAAGCACACTTTATGCTACTGCAGCAGAAATTACTTTCACTGTAAATACATTTCAGACAGTTGGCAAGACAATCTAAAACTTGCAGCAAGCTAAGACTCTGATGATCAGTTTGTCAAGGTGTAGATATAATGTATACCTAGTATTTTTGAAAGCTGTTTAACTGTAATCGATTTGCCTACTAGCTTGAGGCTTGATTTTTGTCCTCCTCCTGTAGGCAAGAAGTAAATCTTCCCACCTGCCTTACAGCTCCCTCAAATAAAAATTAGAAGAAAAAGAAAAAAAAAAAGGGAGAAAGAAAAGAAAAGAAATTTGGTTTTAATTCTGATATGCTTTTTCACATGTCCTGGTCTTTGTAATTTCAAGTGTATTTAGGATTATTTTTACCGTACTGACTTTGAGCCAGACTGGAGTCTCAGAAATACCATAAAGTTATTACACCTCTAAGGAAATCTCTTCTGAAGTGATCACACAAATGTAATTACACTACTATCAAAGCTGCAAAATGTTGCATAGTGTTTCTTGTGCTCAAACAGCATCTAAAGCAATAGAATTTACATTTACATTCTACAACAGAGCCCAAACTGAACACAACTTGCAAGAGACTAGATGTGTTTCTGTACAGAGCTATACCATGGGATAAGACTGTTAGGGCCAGACCTGTCAGTCTATGACAGTGTGATCAAGCGTTACTTCATTTAGTCTTTGAGCTGAATTAACAGCCAATAAAGTGTTTGAGAGTAGTCCTTTGACTACATATCATATATTGCAATTTCCTTATTCTCCTTTAGATTATCCACACACATTGATTTTTTTTCTGAGAAGCAGAGAGGTGAACTTTACCATTCTGAGTATAAACAATTCCAGATTCAGAAATATTCATTTTACCAGAAAGACACAGCACAGAAGAGGCCTGTATGGAGGAAGGGACTTCTGACTTTCTGTGGATATGTAGGGCTACAGAAGTTTATTCTCCAAAACCAAGAACAGCATCTGTTGGCAGCTATTGCAACAATTTAGCTGATGCTTTTTGCCCTCCAGCTGCTGAAGAGCAATATCTGGTCTGTGATTCTATTCATAAGTTAGATTAAAATTTTAAAGGGCCACTGCCTAGCGACTTCTGCTTCTTAAGGTTTGGCAGTTTTATTATGGAAGCTGCATTAAACTGGGAGTTGCTAGCCATAATTTTCCCATTGCACTGAAGCACTCAAGGAGGACAGATGGAGAGGAACCTCAACAAAACGTAAAGGCATTTTGGATGCAGGAGTCCCTCCCACCTGCAGCAGAGCCGGTCCTAGGGCATTGCAGGCAGCCACGTTCAGCAGTCATGGATGAATGGTAAAGAGGGGGATCTCATCTTCCATTCTGTCATTTATTTAATCAAGATTAAACACATTTTCAGGCTATTGGCCACTTCACTGCCTCTCCCCACCACTAGTGAGGCAAATGAGTTACTCTAGCAGAGGAATATGAAACTGCCTGGGCTATGGGCATAGAGTTAGAAAATAGGGAATGTGGTGAATTTGTATGAGTCTCTCTCTCACACACAAGAAACTTCCTTTCTTTTGTGCCGTATTTGGAAGGTTAGAAGTTTTTCTAAGTTGGTTGACTTGCCAAAATTCAGGATTCAGATTGAGGAGATTGGAAGGTCACTAGTGTGTACAATGGGGAAAAGACCTAAATAATTAAGATCGTATTTATGTAAATGTATTTGAGTTTATGTGGCTGTTATTTGTGCATACTCACTAAGGGCTGCACACATGCAGAAGAATGTATATGATCATTAATAAATGAAGTCTTGTCTTTGTATGTGTGTGACTGAGCTTGTGATGGCTGCTTTTGCAATATATTTTTTTTAATGTTGTTGGTAACTAATTGACATTTTCTAACTTGTAACAATTTTTTTTTTAAAAGTGTTGTTTGAGGGATGAAAATCCAGAAAGAATAAAAATCAGAGGCGTGGACTACTTGTAGAGAACTTTGAAGCTTTGACACAAATTAAGAATAGCCCAAAAAATCAAAGTTGAGGTTGACATCATATTTTTCACTTATGCCTCTGAGCCTTTTTTTTTTTCTTCCCCACTTCTCGTCTCCTTGCTGTGTAAGATAAGGAGACTGTCAAACAACTTAGAATATTCTGGGTTTTTTTGGTTTGAGTCATAACCTCTTTGGCCTGTGAATAATATTTTTTGTCATGATGGTGTAGTTAGAAGAATCAGATAGTTTTAAGGCATACTCAGCCACCCTTTTTACTTACTTTTACTCAACTTGTTCTTCCGAACAAGGTATGGAATTGATAGCTGTTATTGATTGCTTGTAGCATTACCTAATCTTCACTAAATGTAGGAAGCTTTTCAGATTTAGAAAGGTGGCAGAAAATGTCTAGTAATGATGCTGCTGGGAATTGAAGCTCAATACTGTGGTCAGTATAAAAGTGATATAGCTATAAAAGGTATTTTATTATAAGCCCATTGTTTTTTACTAAATGCTCAGGCTGGTGTAATTTACAGAGATTTTGAAGTTGCTTATGTATTTATCAACTATTTCAGTATTCCATTTATTCCTATTTAAACCAAGAAAAATTTTTTATTAATGATAGTGTGCTGGAACTTTGGGAAACTACAGCATGCAAAGAATGCAGTACTATAATAATGTGGAAAAGAGATGGCATTTATGCTTTCAATGCAAAGGGAAAATATAAGAAATCATTACTAAAACAGATATAAATGCGACCTTCACTGTGGTTCAGTAATTATCCTAGTCTACAGTATGGTGTTTGTATCATGATTTCTCTTATTTCCTCTTTGTTTTCATTTTTATCTGGGTACTTCACTGGTGAGTAATAGCTAAAGGGAACCCATTATGCAAGGCGAGCATTCAGTTTGCAAGTGAATTTGCTTGTAGCTATTGCCACATTTGAACCTCGCTAATGTATGTAAATTAAAAACTCTGGTATTCGGATCGCTCCTGTTTGAAATAAAAACAGAATCTGATCATTACAATCTGCAAGCCAGGTATTATCACTGGACTAGTGAGCCGCTGATGATAAATTGTACTGAATAGCTTGTGGATAGAATATTTTATCTCAGTTCTCTATCACACAGCACTGCATAAAATAAGAATGATTCATCAAGCATGAGAGCTGGTGGTTTATGAAATTCATTGCTCACGGCAAGTGTATTTTTTAAAATTCAAAAGACAAAGCAACTCACAAGGGTTATTTAGTAATCAGTGTGAATTACTTCTAGGTATAAGCCTTAGTGGAAAAAATTAAAAATACATTTGCTGTACAGGAAGCATTATTGCTGTAGGTGCTATAATTTAACTGCATCTCATCTATAGCTTTTTCTTTCTGTGTGACCATTTTGGATTCCAATCCTCCTCCCCTTTATTTTTAAAAGTGAAACTGCATAATCAGTTGTAACAGGATTATTACATTGAACAAGTCTATTCTATGCTCTCAGCAGAAACATCTTCAGGGGCTTGTACACCTTAGGCTGCAGTGGATATTTTGTTTATTCAAAAAGACGTGTAAAAGGAGAAGAGCAATATACAGTCATCTTTTTTCCTTCAGATTTACAGTAAGAATGTTTCATTTCTTCTTGTGTATCGATGTCCCAAGGCAATGTTCCAAATGAAAAGATAATAACTTATGAAGAAGTGTCAAAAACTAATTAAGTTTTGTAACTTGTTTTTCCTTCACATAAAGTATATTTTTCATCACACTGTCCAGTCACATGCTGGGATTCTTGCTAACATCATCACATGCCAGTCACACCAAGTCTCAGTGGTTCTTCTTCTCCTGTCATTATTTTCAGCATCAATTAATTTTCTTCTGACCTCGCCTTTAGAAAATGTAGCAGGGAATTATCAGTGCATGCTTTGCACAGTCTATTTGGAAGGCATTAGGCCACTGTGTGTATTTGAAAATGGAGTAGGCCAAACATTATATTTTCTCACCTGCAGGGTTGCCTAGTAACCTGAATTAAGGATTTTCACCAAGCCTTCAAGACAAATAGAAAAACTGTAAAGCAGGTTGACCCAGGTGGGAGAGTCAGACCCACTGATGTAGATTAGCATTTTGAGTGGGGAAATATAAAATGTAGCTCCTCATTAACATTTATTGTGGAAATAGTTTTTGTAATTAAAGCAGCCTATTTTCTTGGCAAGCGAAAAGAATGTGATGCATCGTATTTCACTGTTGCTAAATTTGTTTTACTTTTTGACATGTTATTCGCTTGTGGACTGTCAAAATTGAACACATTGAAGGGACTGGGGAAACATCTTTAAAACATGTAAATATGTCTTTGGTGGTGTTCTTGCTAAAAGCATGCACGATTGCCTATGTTGGGTAGTGATTCAGTAGATATGTTCAGCTTTCATTTAATCACTTCAAGGAACTAAATTCCTTGTTTAATGTATTGCCATTGAAAAGAAAGATTAGTGTACTTTAGAGGTGGGGGTCATTCTTTGTAACGCTATTACAGCTTTGTCCTTGACATGCAAGATTCCTCCAGAAAAGGAAGAGGAGGAGGGGGAAGCTGGAAATTCTGCCTCAAAGGTACAAAGCAAAGAAGTAGCACAATTAGGATGTCGGCACATAGTGACAGTCCTCTGCAAATGATGGTGTCAGGCCACTGAGGGGCCGAGGGTGGCAGGAGTGACATTCACCCTAGCAAGATGGAAATAAATGCCCTGTTTGATAAAAGAAAACAGACAATTTATGTATACCCTGAAGAGTTAACAGCTAGTGAGCCATTCCTATGGGTCAAGTGCTGCATTTGCATTTTGATGGGATGTTATCAAGTAATTAATGCACCAGTCAGGATTTATTACCTCAGGAGTGAACTGAAAGGTTCATTACAAAATCGGTTTCACTTGAAGATAGGCATTTCCTCAGAGTTAGCTTTTGACATGTTGTTCCTAGCTCTCTCTGCCTGTGGCAGCAATGGTAGAAGGCCAGTGAGGTGAAATTCATTGCTTAATAAGGGCATTCACTTTGGGTATTCTTGTGATAATAAATGTATACATCAAGGCCGCACTGCCTTGTCAGTTTAATTGCTTCTTGTGCTCCTTAACAAGCCAATCTTAATCAGTCTGGACCATGTTATGAATAATTTAGGGATCAGCAGACTTCACGCTTAATAAGATGTACTAGATTATAAAACTTAAGTGCACTGTTTATAGAAAGCATGCAAAACACTTTAAGTTTTTATTAGCAGCAAGGAAAAAAAACAAACCCCAAGCCCAAACGTAGTAGTGAGTTATTCTAACATTTGCAGTTTGTGAGCAACAGCTGTGTTTCTTAATGCTGTAACCCCCCTCCACTTTTGTTGAAGGCCCACGGTTCGGCCTTTCTATCCCCCTAAGCCTCCGTCAGACATAATGGGAAATTTGAGTAGGCCATGAGATTAAAGCTCAGAATCGATGGCCAACCAGCAATTGTCATTTTAGAAAACATTCTTTTATCTTTTTAAATGTAAAGCAGATCTTATTTTAAAACATTTTCTGATGGACAAAATTAGCTTTATGTTGGTGGTGGCTGATGGCCTATGTAGATTTTAATGCAATTATTTAGATTTGAGATTGGGCTGCCAAACCTATATCAGCAATAGGATTTTTAAATGTTTTTCCTTTGTTTAATAATACAGGTGAATGTAGGATAGACTGTAAATCATTCTTACATAAAATGTGAATTATTAAAGTAAAATACTTTTTATTTGTTAAGGTAATACAGAAATACATTAAAAAATAACAGAAATCGTATCCAATCTCTCTGAGCCTATTATGATTTCTCCATTTAATAAGTATTGTTTGATTGAAAAGGAACATTTAACCTTTTTGTTTTAAAAGAATTCTTTGTCCTCCATTTTACCTCAACATTTGCAGGCTATAAGTCGTCCACAGAGTAATGCATCATTCAGTTTATGACATCTAATAAAGGCCTACCGCAAGCATTAGAACCAGGTGCTTCAACAATTTTCCTTTCTGCTTGTAGCTGCTTCTGCTTGTTCTCTTGTAGCCTGAATACGAAAAAAAAAACCCCACAACCCGAACAAAAACCCGCAACATTTTTTGCTATTTCCTTTTTTTATTCCTTTCCGTTTAAGCCTTGACACATGCTGACAGCACTACAGTATCATTTGATGTCCATGTAAACAATAGCCGCATGTATTTCTGAACACACAGTGTATTTCTTAGTATAAATAGAGATGTAATTAAAGGCTATACTTTCAGTCATTAGATACCGTATTAAAATAATGTTATTGTTCAGATACATTTATGAATGAGGAAGATAGGTACCAGTAAATGAAAAACAACTTCAAACCTATTTCCCAACCTATAGCTGGACTATCATACTCCTTTGTTCTTGTGCAGGTTAATAGAGATTGAGGAGATGGGCAGAGGAAAAGCAGTGCAATTTTCTGCTATTTAAGCCTGGCGAAATGGCACTCTTCAGGAAGCAGGAAAAAGTATGAAAGCGTAATAGGCATTTTAAAAGTAGAAGTCCATATAGCTGCTTGAGGGATCCTCAGATTTAGGCATGCATAGAATCACGAATGAGATAATCAGCATTGTGAAATTGAAACCTGTCTGCTGCCTGCTGCTGTTCTTCCCTCTTTCAGTGGAGTGATTTGTTACACTCATCTTCTTCAGGCAAGGCAGCCTTCAAGATTATCCAGAACTGTCAATAGTAATTGCCAAAGTATTTTATTACCTACAGAAAATCAAAGGATTTTTATAACCAACAGTTATCAAGTTTCAATACACAGTATAAAGAGAGCAATTTTAGTTGGAATACAATTGTGTTTGGCTTGCTTTAATGTTCTTGAGACAATTCCTGTGCAACCAACTACAGCATTCACTGTATTTAAGCTGGAGGCAAGAATATGCATGTGTACTTGTAGCTGAAAAAAATTACACAATGCTTACAAGCTTCTGCAAGCAAGTGTTTTTTAATTGCCATGCAAACTATGCCTTGGCTAATTACTTCTAAAAAGAGTAAGGTTTCTATAAAACTCAAGATGACATTTTGAAATTGTGGCAGTAGATGTAAGTTTAACTGGGGCATTATCTGTCATGAGGTAAATAAAGTGCCTGGAAATTAGCAAAATATGACACTGAAAACATTAATGTTGCAGCTCTTACTATGTTCTCTGAACGTTACTGCTATGTGAACCACAGTTGTGACGCTCAGCCATTTATTTAACACAATTCTGTTATGCTACAGGATCACCCATGATTCAAAGCTTTTCAGATGTTTAGCTTCTTACTTAGGCTATGCATGAGTGAGGACTGCATTTTCTGCCCAACAGTGTTTTTCTGAGCCATGCACCTCACTTTCCTTCCTTGATACCAGGGAAAAGGAAGGTGTGACTGTCTAAATACTTGGTGGGAGAAAATTAAGCTTCTATTTTTGACAGTGTATTTCCCCTCTAATTCATAAAGTGAAGACTCCAGTGACATGACTGGCTCTGTGGGTTCTTTTAAAAACAAATACACAAATTTACTTGTAAAAAATTAATTGTCATGGGGAAATGGCTCTTTTTAAGTTCCAGACTAGATGGATGCACTTGTATTTTGAGACATGTGCACAGGATTTTATTCATGGCACCAAAAAGCAGGTATCATTTCTACTGAAAGGCTGTGCTGAAAGAGAAATAAGCCATGAAAACATTTTATGGTACTGCAGCCATGAAGCCATGATTATAGCATAAAAGAGAGCTCTCCTTTCAACTGTGAACTTCCTTGCTTTTTCTACATAAGGCTTTGTTTTTTAAAAAAATGACCTGTTAATTCAATTATTAATAGTTGTTGAAAGGGTAAAGTACTTTACCAAGAACCTCCTTTCATAATACTGCAATATATGAAAAATTTAGCAAAATGGTAATTAGGGGTGAGGTTATTTATATACTATTAAAATGCTGATGTTGTTTTATCAGTTATTCAATTACACTGTGTAAGAGACATTTTTAATATAAGGAAGATGGCTAGCCTGCTGGAAATTTTCCAGTATGATGAACCTAGACTGAGTCTGGTATTTTTTTCACTTTTATCATTTATAGTAGTTTGTATTGTTCTGTGTGTGAAATATGCATTGGTACATTATTCCATCTAGTACTTCTGTAGGAATTACAGAAACATATTTTTTATATATGTATCAGCCAGAATTCTACAGATATTGAAGCACATCAGAAGAAACTGAACTAATTTGTCCCTTATGTGACAACTTAGTTACCTCACCTGCACATCCTGAAAGGAGGAACATTCAGGGCTCACATAAAGTTAATACACTAACATAATTACATTTCTTGTTTACTTTGAGATGTGGGTTTGAACTGAATGACAGGACAGGTTGCTGTTTGCACCTTTCTGGGCCCAGAACTTGGTATTTAAACAAGATAAGTGCAAATGCTATTTGCTTGAGCCTCTGGTTGTCTTAGTAGAGTACTGTTGCATTGATAAATCTGGAAGTGGCAAAAGCCATAACTGTGTAGTGTGGGCATTTTGTCATTCTAATACACAAATTTTGAAGTATTGGGTTTTTTTGTTTGATTCGTTTTATTTTAGATTTTGCCACTCTTATTTTATACTTACACTAAGTATTTTAGAAGTCTCATTAATTTGTTTATTAAAAGGAAGGAATATGAACAGTATAAAGGAAAATATACAATATTATTTAAGATACTGCCTAGCTCAAGAAATGAATAGTGATCATTTTTCTAATCAGATGTATGATCATGGAGATTATAATGATATAATGGTGATATGGACATGTGGGTGTAATACCATTTTCTCAGAAGAGGAATAAAATGTCTCTGATCATAAGTTGATTGTAGTATTGGCATTCAAAGATGCAGAGCATAGGAACAATAAAAGTCTGTCTGTGCAAAGCTGTAATACAATTCATATTAATCTACAATGTCTGGTAATAAAACTAAGTAAATTTTTTTGAATGTTCTTTTTCCTTCCAAAAATCTCCACAAAACCCCAAAACCAAAACCCAGAAAGCAAGCTGTTGGAAGTTTTAGAACAGGAGGGAAATGCAGAACAAGATATTTGTTGATCACAGTTCAGATATACCTTTCTGTTAGTGCACAGAGCCTGGCACAACTTTGTTAAATTTAGTGGAGCTGCTCTTAATTTTCACCACTTTGAATGAGAAAATCATATTTGTTTCTAATTACTACAGAGAAATAAATTATGTTTCTTTCTTAAATCTTAGTTTGTTTAAACACTGTACTGTTGCATTTAGCATTAGATTAGGTAGTGTAAGAGTTTGCTGAGAAATTACACAATTGTATTTATACGGAGCTGTACCTGATTCCCACCTCCTGTAGTGTGAGCAGTGGTAAGTGAACTGTTTCTGTGTTGTTCACTCACTCTGTCAGATCGAAACTCAGCTCAATAGCATTAAACTAGCTCCCATTTGAAAGATTTGTCTTACAAAACCCTGAAAACTGTTCTGAACATGCATACATTGATTTTGTTGCTGGAATCTCCTGAGCTTTGATGAAAAGGAGACTCCACATGCAGGTGAAAGAGGGTTTACCTCTTCAATATTAAAAAGAGAAGATTAAGGATTTTTGTTCAGCTAAGGCTGAACTAATCAGTGGCTTGCGAGGGTGGAAGAGTTGGCCTCACGCCTATAGTATGATAATGTTATTTTCTTTAGTTGAACAACAAGTTCAAATTTCTCCAATAGCTGCTTCTGAGTAGCTATCTACCATTATTCCCATTTGCACAGCTAAGTGAATGTCCTGGGGTGCAGGAGTAAAGGTTTTTACTTTAGCCACAGAGAGGGAGGTATTCGTCATGTTCATTGTAGGAAATATGCTTAAATTTTGTCCTGGAAGAGATGCAACTGTTACATCAATTCACAGAAGAACATCTGTATGATACTACTTTAAATTCTGAGCAGTTTAGTATTCATGGAGGAGATAAGGCATTTTTTTTGTAATCAGAAGCTTAGTTCCATTCCATTTAGTTCTATTAAAGCATAAAACAAATGGAGATGAGTGATTTTCACAAACTTTCATGTTTTGCTGTAAAGAAATAAAAAAGTTCATTTAGGTTTATAAGCTGGAGACCTTTCTTTTTTTGCCCTTGCTACAGACATCTTCTGCACTGTACTTGCTGTTATCATGGCACATACAACTATGAATTTTTGTGGAAGAAGGTAGGGTATCCTTAGTTTGCACACCTCACCACTGAGAAGAGAATATCATGAAAATGTAATGCACAACATCCTAGGGAGATCAACAGTTTTTCACCTTCTACTGTCCAATCTGGCTTTCTCTTGTATTCATCTCTGAAAATTCAGGTGGCACAAACATTGCTTGAAATTGTGGCACAGGTAAGGCTTTGGGAGATGTAGAGGGAGAAGGCAGTAATTTTTTAAATGAACTAGCTATGCTGTAAGATATCATAGCATGTTACAAATATATCTAAACTCAAGCCTTATCAGCCATGCTTTTGATCTGTAGTGAGAAATACAATAACAAACCTGAAATGAATACTAGAGAGACAGATAAAGCTAGATAAGAGATTTTCAGAAATTAGATAACATTTATTTTCTGTCATTTATAAGAATCACTTGGTTTGCCTCTTAGGCATATGTTGGTTGCATTCTCACACAGCATGGATCTTCTTCAGCAGATCTGTTCCTCTGCCATCGTTAAACTGAGATCACACTCCAGGAACATATGAAAGACCAAAAAAAAAAAAAAACCCAAACAAAAAAACAACGAGTAGCAGCTTCTTAACCACATCTCATAGTATTTAAACTAACGATGGCTGATCTGGAAAACTAATCGATAGTAATGACTTAGACTTTCTTCAATCTGAACATAGAGCAGAGTGGACAAGAAAAACAAGCTCTGGAATGACTCTTGGGACTAGAGGATTATTTGTCTAACAATGCAATTGTGAATAATCTTCAAATCTTGCTGTAAAAATAATGTGTAAATACTGCTTAGTAAATTTGAGTTAAAACTCAAATGTCTTTAATGGCCACATATATTCTTAAAAGTATTTAGTGCTTTTATTGCCAGAGAAATATTTATTTTACTACAGCATTTCCAATTTGCTTGACCTCAGAGACTTTCAGTAGCACACCTATAGCAATTCTGAATTGAGGAAGTTAAAAGCAGTAACGATGAATTTAAGCCAGTTGCAATTTAAAAGAAAGTTGCTGGTATTTTATAATTACATGATTCTATTGGAATTCATTTCATACTGTAATTCTGTTATAGCAAGAGATGTTACAAGGATAGAAGCTGAACCAATAGCACTTTTTCCTAAGCCAATCCATAATGATGCCTCTTCACCTCTTTGATATGATAAGGAAGTGTTAAATCAAAGTAAATTCTCATTCTGCATCTTGGGACAGAATACTGCTTAAGCCAATTGTTAACATTTCTGAGTGTTTTAGATAGCAAACCATGCATCTCTCCCTGCACATCAGAGAAGATTGTAGCAGTCATCCTGTGCCACCTGCTATCACTTAATTAGTATAATCATCTAATTTTCAGTTGGAAATAATGGCATCATGCACTTTTTAGTAATTGTAACCGTCATAATATATTCCCAATTATGTTACACTAACATTATGTGATTTAGACATTTTAGGAGGGGGTATTTACTTTGCATTTGCATACCAGTCTTTCTGATCTTGACTTCCACCCAGCAACAAAAGGCCATAACCAGTTTTCTGTGGTATTACGGTTATAAAGACATCACTGATTCATATCATAACTTTGCAAATGAGCCTTTGGTAAGTACGATTTAACCTTTAGTGGACAGAGAAAAGAATAAGTAGTAGAAGCAGCAGTTCATTATAGTGCAAAAAGCACCCAGGTTTCAACAAATTTGATCTGATTTGTTAACAAAATCTAATTTTTTTAAAATAAAATGTTGGCGATCACATATGCAAGTTGGATTTTATATACATTCTGTTTGACATTCTCAGTTTAAGGAATAATCTCAGTTGATTAGAACAGGCCTTAATGTTTAAACATTACTATATTGCAGCATTTTTTTCCTCCTGGAGATTACATCACAGCAAATGAATAGGTAATAAATGGGTCAGTTTGGGGCAGCTTCATTTCACTGGATGGTTCTGGGGTATGATGCTTCAAAAACAGAAAGAAAGAGAAAAAGAGAAAGAAATAGGCAATGACACAAAGGGACACAGGCAAACCTGACCCACCATCAGAGCTAACCCTCCCCCATTCCCAGTGATACTGTCTGGCTAAGCAAAGCACTGCCACATATATATCAGGCAAGGTTATTACCACTCTGCTCTGTAAACATGCTATGCCTCCTGGACATCTTCTATTTTTATTTCATTTTTGTGTTATATCTTATATGTAAATCTAGGCTGGCGAGAGTCAGAAGGCATTCATAGCATTGGTCCAAATTCATTCCAGGTGCAGTCCCAGGTCCATTGACTTCAATGAAATTACACCTGGGATGAATTTAGTCTATTATTAACTATAGAGATTACATGTCCAGCTTCCTTAGTATACTAAAATACCCAGAATACATATAAATAATGAAGTATGTAATTACAGTCCTGGTTTTAATTTGTGTTCCTAAATGTGCTGATGCTTTTGCACATGTTTATAGTTATAGCTACGCTATTGTAGTATATTTTTGTTTAGTACAAATATATTTGAGTTTTTCTGTAAAACAGAGATACACACTTAATGTTTACTTTCAAATGTCTCAGTAAGTCTTTCAAAATCCATATGATGGCTGATTCCATAATTACAATATTAAATTATATTGGCCTTAGATAGATGTCATATATATATATATATATGAACATATGCAGGACATCACAATACTGCCACTTAAAAACATACTGCAAACAATGAGCTTAAGTTTTTATTGATTATATGCTAATCAATAGACAGAAATAGGTGATCTTGTCAGAGATGATAGGAGCCAATAGAACTGTTACCTATCAATATTAAAGATTTCATTAATTTATATGTTTCCTGTTCCAAACGGTACATAATAGGTTGGTTGACAGGGATTTGCTCCTGACCAAACCCCAAAACTAGGCAGTTGTTAAACAGGCTCTTCCTTCATCAGGAGACGTAAAAAACATAAGTATGACTTACCTCTGCATACATCTTCTAATTCTGTTCACTTCCCCTGTATCATTTTGTACATTCCTGCATCTTGCAGTATTACACACTGTGAAGACCTAGTAAGCAAGTTAAAGTCAGATGACGCTAACGAATCCCAGCGCAAATGACTGAATCAATAGGAAACCAGCCACTGCTGTTTAAGTGTATCGATAAATGTACCTTTATTTTCTCTTGAATGGATAAGTGTCGCAGTTAAGAGTCCTATGGATCTCTTAATTGAAAGTTAATTTTAAATCAATAAAGAGAGTCATTTAAATATTGATCAGTCCTTTCTACACGAATTGTTAGCTGATTTTTTTTTTGAAACAACTTTGTTTAAATGCAATCAATAGCCCACAATCAGTGCGTTCCATAAAAAATTGACAGATGTTCCCAAAATGCCTGCTAGGCATAATCTTATCTGTTTACATATGTAGCATAGACATTTCAGTCCTTTTCAAATATACCTAGGTATCTATGGCAAAAAGGTGCTTTCCTTAAATACCAAACTACACTATTAAAACAAATTCTTCCCCTTGTTTTTTATTAAGGTAATTTAAAATTAAAAAGGAAAATTTCTTTGATTTATTTTGATAGCACAAGTAATATCCCTATTATTTTATTAATGCAGGCAGACTGCAGAAAAAGAATGCCCTTGTTTTGCACATAGGGAAAAGAGATATAAGCACGTATTTGAAGCACATGTACTCTGGAATTTGTGTGTCATAATCCATCAGATGCGTTACTATATGCAAAATGATATTTAGCTTTTAACTATATAGATGTTTCTGTGCACAGTGTGTATGCACGTTGAATAGTTATAATTTTTAGCTTTTTTCCTTGGGTATCATCTCTCTTTCTCCATAGCAGCACATAGCCAGACTTTATTTCATTTCAATTTGACAAAGCACACAGTTAAGTTAAAAGGATACAAATTTCATTTCATGAGATTCATTGAGATTAACCTAATAAAATAAACTTAGCTACACATGGCTTTCAACATTTCAGCAAATACAACACTCTTCTAACATACCTTCCCACCGCACTTTCAGTAATTTGCCCGTAGTGGACTGCTACCACCTAGTTTGTCACACCTAGTGATGAAGTGAAACTGTACATTTTGGTACAAGCGATATGAATTTCATTTTTCTCCCGTTCCCTCTAATTAATTATAAAGTCATATTTTGATGTACACAGCTCTGAAGTCCTGAAGTTGTCCTTTATTATTATTTTTCAATTTTAAAATCCAGTGCCTTTTAAAGAAGATTTGTATTTCTAAGTAATTAAGACCTTTTTGAAGTATGAGAGGATAAAGTTAATTATAACAAATCACAAAATTATATATATACAGTTTTGTCAAAAATAAATTTTTATTTTCAGTGATTTCATTTAAATATAAAATAAAATTGATGGACAATTATTTTTACTGGTATTTGACTGTAAAGTATTACCATAATTATATTTCCTTTCTAAGTGACAAACTAAGAATTAAGTCACATAATAAAAACTATGTATGGCACATAGTAATTTAAGGCAGAAAATAATAAACATAAAATTTTTTTTCAAGAGTATTATCTAAGGAGAATAGGGGTTGCTGGGGGAAAAAAATGTCATGCAATATAATTTACTCTATTTTTGCTATTAATACAAATGCTTCCTGCTGTTCTGAAAATCCACTATTTCTTAATCCAGCATTATTGTACTCTTAATGCAACATTTCAAACCCATTTTGTTCCCTTTTCTGTTAGAAAAGCCATATTAAAAGGCAAGATTAAAAAGGAACAGTCAGGTATCATTGGTTCATATGCATATGGGTTCAGCATGTGAGGATGCTGTTTCTGGGATTGGCCTTAAGATGTGACTGATAGATCTTATTTGTCTGATAGAGTTGACCAGGGAAATAGAGCTACAGCTGGTTACTTCATTAGGTCCTCTCATTGATTGAACCCTGCTGAAGTGATGCAGCAGGCTCCTGAGATAACTGCTGGTAATAGAACAAAATGAATTCTTATCACAGAGATTGGAAAGGCCATTAACCCTGGCCTCCAATGCTTTTCAGAGGTCACAGACAGGAAGCCAAGCGGTGACTGGGAAAACTGTTTTCTGTCTAACTACAGGTCATGTTAGAGGGGGTGTGTGACTTTTTTACCCTTCGGCTTCTGTACAGATGAAACTGTTACACTGGCAGATGTTAATAATCAGCTGTAAATAAATATTGGAAGCAGAAGAAGAAAAATGAGAAAGCACAGGAATTTATTTCAATAAATATTTAATGAAAGAGCAATTGTTACTGTGATATTTACTGCCAGTTCTGCTGTAGATTTTTGCCTAATACTTTTCCATATAAATTGAAAAGAGAAATACATAGAGGCACTTAAAAAAGGAAATTTAATATGGTTTTATATAAAAATACCTTTCCTTCCTTCCTTCAAAGATGAGGATTATAATTGCCTGCTGCGTGCCTGCTTGCCTTATTCAGCAAGCCTATCACCAGTTCATCTGTGAATTAGTGCAGGGCAGTGTTTGCCTTTCACCTGGTTGAGAAGGGTATATATCTAAGTAACAGTCCTATAATTTACATTTAATGCAACCTTTCAATTGACCACGAGCCCACAACCTAAGCCCCCATCTCACAGCTGAGGACTTTCCCACATTTGTCAAGTCAGGGCCACTCCAGCATCAGCCAGGAGAAATCATCTATTTAAAGCCTGGAGCTGCACATGACAATTTTCCTACCCCTCTTGAGAAATCCAGTCATGGCAGAGGTAGCTTTGTGTGTTACTTGTTTGATTCTTGCTTTGAGCAGCAGTGTCTTATTATACACATGGATTAAGAAAATATAGCAGGATGCATCTTATAAAATAAAATGGAACATTTTCTCTTTATTACTGACATATATAAGGCAATGCAGATATGTGTTGTAGGTTGTTTTCAGCAGTATGTTGGTGGCTTCTATCCTTGTGATTGTGATTTAATTTCAATGTCTGTGGTCATGTGGTATTCTGTGCTAGAGCCAATCTTTCACAAGGAGCAAGTTCATTTAAATGTAAATGGGGTCCTGTGGATGGAAAAAACTACATACTTCATGTCTTCAGCAACCCACCCAAGCATTTGGTTTGGCCTTCCATGCATAAATAATAACAAGAAGGTATGCTGTCATTGCCTTGCTTGAAACAGCAGAAGTGGTTTGGCACAGCAAAAAACCCAAACACTAAAAAGAGATTGGTTTGGATAAAGTCACAGTTCAGATCCCCATCCTGATTAAACAGTGTTACAAAAAAAAAGAAAAAAAAAAAAAAAAAAGAAAAAAGAAGGAAGAGAGAGGGTGTTAAGGAGTTATTTTGAGGACTTGTGAATTACAGGAACAGATGAAAACCAGCTCAGGCTAAGAACATACCATACCTAAAAATACTCTGAAGTAGCAGAAAACTTGTCATTTTGTTAAGTTGCATGGATTTTTGCTCTTAATTGTTTGTAGCAATTTGCAAGAGTGGGATGAGAATGTGGTATAAGTGGTAACATAATTAGCATTAATTTAGCATACAAATGAAAACCTACATTTTCTAAGTAGTTACCTTCCCTTGCACTAAAACACAGAAATATATTCTATAACTCTAAAGTATGTGTGGCTTCCTTCAGTGTGTTATTAAATATGATAAAATAGAATGCTTTTTCTTTATTACTGATGCATGTAAAGAGATATGAATGACGACACACCTTTTTATAAAAATCTTTGTAGCATATATATTTTCACACTGCTAAACTCATGTGTTGTCTTCTCATAGAAATACTCCAGGTGTATTTCAACAAAACTGAAAAATCTCTTTTATAAATTTCCTTTACCACCAACCAAAATCATAAACAGCTTTTCATCTGCGTGGATGAATAGATATATTTTCAGAATTATTTCATTAAATGCACACTTCTTATTTATCTCATTTATTAAGAATGTTATGTTCTGTTGCATATGTTTCAGGGCATGACACATGGGCATGGAATCTCAGTGTGTGATACCTTTGGTGAAACTCACTTATGAAACATCCAAACTTCCAGTTAGTTGTGCTCTGCACTAGGAACTTAGCAGAATTTTGACTTTGTTCTAGAGCATGTAATAAAGGACTGGTATTTACTGTTTACAGAGATTTCTCAGGAATATTTGATAAGCTTTTATCTTCTTCTTATAAAGTAGCATTAGTTCAGGATGAGCTAGATTTAAGCAGTACAAGATTTGCTATCCAGAGTAAGACACAGGATATTAGTGTTTATGTTACTCAGCTATATTAGGTGTAGCTGTGAATTAAGTAATTTTATCCTGGCAGCTTACAAACCTACAATGTTCATCTGTTGGTCCTTATTCCTTTATTTCATTGAGCTAGTTAAGTAACAATAACCGAAACTGTATGTTTAGTTTTCATAAAGATTCCAGTGAAATAAATGCATTCTAATACATAGTGGCTGAGCTAATGCAGTTTTCTATCTGACATATTATTCACTATTGGGGTATATACATGTTGTGCTGTTTTGCATTATTTGGTTACATTCCATGCAGACTGATTTCCACAGAACCTCTTAAGTCTTTTAGATATGTTTGCTGACAACCCCATATTGTTAGAAGTTTTTAATCAAAAAAAATTGAGTTCAGATACTGTCATGATAATTCAGAGGTAGAGGTGCTTCCAACCTACTTCTCCTATCAGAAATCTTGGCAGCACACATGATATCGGAAAAGCAACGTTATTGGTTGCAATGTGGACAACATGAGATTTTTTTGGTTTAGAATGTGCAAAATTATTTTCCCAAGTGCTTTTTATGATTTACAAGACTTATAAAACTATTGGAGAGACAAGTCCACCTCCTAATTCACTAGTTTGAAGGAACAGACTTGAGAAAGCAGAGCAAATCCTTTTGTGGGCTGTACTAATTATTCACTTGTTGAAGAATTTTGCAAAAGTGGCATAGCATTTGTTATATAGAAAATAATCAAAAGACCACTGATAGGCTGAGATACTGTATTTTAGCAAATATTAGATTTCTTGCATAATGGTAAGCTATGATGGACAAAGAGTATCACCTCACTGATTAATTTTAGGGCAAATTAGAAAGGTCTTTGAATAAGGCCTTCAGAAAGAAGGATTTCTTGGTTAATTTCCATTAAACTGAATTAATATGGTTCTATCAAAACAGCAGTATATCATTTCACAGATATCGTGAAAGTTATGACCTTCCTTAGTTTAGTCATTTTTTTAGTAGAAAATTTAATGGGATCCCCTTTTGGAAGTGATTGACAATCCACTTTAAAATGGGCAAAAAAGCCTTTGCTCAAAAAGGACAAAGGGTAATCTTTCCCCAGAAAGCTGGTCATAGTTTTATTAATACAAATACTTAAATACAAAGAACCAAGGCATTTAGTTCCTGAATTTGTAGTTTGTAAGACAGCATCTTCCTGTAACTTTAATACTGGTCCCCAAATTCTGCAGCAAGATGTCGTGCTAAAGTAGCCAAAGGGGATGGTGGGGGTGGGAGGGGGAAAGCTAGATTATTCACAGGTGCCAAAGATTATGTTTATAGCCAGCTTGCTAGAAAGGAATGAAATCCACTTTGCTTGCAACCATTTTCAGTTTGGGAGGTAATACATGTGAAACTTCTTGAGGTCTAAATATTGAAGCATAAAACAATAAATATGGGTGGAATGACAGAATTAATGATGTTTGGCCCAGGTCAGGAGACAGGGGCCAAGTTCTGAACTGTATCTGTGGCTTCCAAGAGGGTGAGCTGGTGCTGGGTTTAAGTTGGTGTTTCTGGAGACTAAGAATTAGGTATGGCAGTTTCTCCAAAAGCTGACACAAACACAGGCACTACTGTTTTCCTGTTGCATTTAAAATACAGCCCATCATATTTTTCTAGACCCCATAATAACAAATGGAATTTCTGGTTTTGTTTTCTTGCACTTGCAGGCTTTGATAAATGTTACATATTTTTCTGCTGTCCATGTCCAATTTAATCAATAATACAAGTGCTCCCTTGTGGTAGGCGGAACGGTGGCAATAAAGTGAAATTTCCACAGCTTTTACCGATTGAAATTCTCAGAGGGCAAGATTCTTATAAACTTCACTTTGCTTCCTCTGTAATACGTTTAATAGTTCCATTCAGGAAGAAAGTTCGATGTGCTTTCTCATTTTCAAAATGTAGATAGTAAACCAAGCTTTATTCTCTTTCCATCTCTTTAAGAACTTTTAACTTTTTAATGTTCTTTTACCATGAGCGTTAAAAAATGTACAATCTCCAGGATTGCCCTGATGTCCCAGTGTGTCTCTGCATTTGAATATGGGGGAATTAACTGAGGTAAATTTCAGACATTCCCAAGATTTTTGAAACTGGTGTAATTTAGGTCATCTTAAGGCTGTTTGGAATATTTTATTCTATACAGAGGAATAGTTAATGTCCACTTTGAATGAACCAGCTACACTGGCTCTGTGCTACTGGGCAATCTTTTAATTTTAAGGCTTTTCCTCCCAGCCATTTAAACCAACCTTTAGGCATCAATGTGCTGCTGAACCAATGAAAAACAACCTTATCAAAAGCTAAGATCTGGTATTTAGTCCCAGAGTTCATTGTAATAGTTCAGAACTTGTCTTGTGTGCTTCTTGTTATTTTGGTGTCCTCTATTAGAAAGAATTACTGTATCGTCTTCTTCCTTGTACAATGCATCATTTGGGCTCAGCAGTCACTAGTAGGGTTCTACTTCATTCTTCATGACTGATTATTTGTCTTATTAAATTCTCCCCTAACAAAGAAAAGTCTTGAAACACTGGAATTGACAGGGATAGAGGAATGTTCACACTTCTAAGAAGATGTACCACCAGTTCTAGCCTTTATTTATATTATATTATTGTTTCTGTTGCTATTACACTCTTTCAGTGAGAAATAAACAAACAGTAGGAGGAATATTAAATAAGGGGTTTAGGCAAATTAGGTTAGATGAAGAAATGATAAAAAAGATTCAACACAATTCAAATGAAACAGCAGGGTTCTAAATGATACTGTACATCAATAAAAATGTGTACGTTGCTTCACTGTTACTTGGTAGGCCAACCGTTTTCATTTTATGTACCATAAAATTATTGTAACTGCATTTCTGCTTAAGCAAGGGTGGGGACACTTTAAAATGGAACAGGCTGTGTACTGTTTTCTTAATCATAGGAGCCCCAGAATAATTATCAAACAGTCTTTTCCACAGAGTTGATCTATAATTCATCTAAGGAAGAATACATCTTTCCAATAAAAGTTTTTTTTTGTCCTCAATTTTTCAAGGATTTCTTTTTATTATTGTCATTAACCCAATTATCAAATTTCACAACTTCTTCATTTCTCAACTACTTTTTTCATATGCTTGTAGCTGGAGGGAAAAAACATAGGTGGAGACATTCAGTAAAAAGTTTTTTACAAGGCTTACAGTTTTTCTAAGTTACAGCCAAGGGAATTTAATTGGAGGAAGGTTTTTGGAGGGTGGCTTATATTTTTTGACAGTTTGTAATATTTTCAACTCCATAACTCAACAGTCATAAGACTGCATTAAAATTCCTGAGATTTATAATGCAGTCAATTTGAATTATCTGTGAATAGATTACCTGGGTTGTGGCTCAACCAGAGTCCATCTGCTGCCCACACCCCTGGCTGCAGCCCATAGCTGCAGAATACATGACACAAAATAAATATTGCTCTACCAGGCCTGCACTGCTCACTGTGATTTAATGCTGTTCCTTCATTCCATAGGTAGCTATTTACAAGTGAAAGTAAGTGAATTACTTCAAAAGTGAATGTACTAAATGTGTTCTTTTAGTGTAGTTTACTTACGGTTTTGCTTTATTTAAGTAACCCCACCCCTGTAGTACTGTGGATAATTGTGAGTTGATTATAGCACATTTGGGTTGGAGTTTTAGGCTTTCTTTTTGCTTAAGCCTTTAGAAGTGGTTGTGTTATTTTTTCCCCTCTTTCTCTTCTTCTTCTTCTCTTTTCCCCACAACTATGAATTATTTTATTCTGCTTTGTTATCTAGTGAAAGTTCACATTTTTGCATAACTCTGTAAGCTAAGATTATGAGTATAAGCAGGCGTCATAGTACTTTGATTAAAAGTTCCAAAAGCTGACCATCTTTCTGTATATATACATATATATATATATACATACATATATATATATATATGAACAAAATATTTTTACTTTTTTATGAAGTTCTACTTTGTATTGACTTTGTGAGGTGGCATCCAAAAGCACCATGCTGTATGCATAGATCTTGGAAGCGGCATGAGCTGTGAAATCAATTTGACCTTAGGTATCCTGCCAGGCTGACATCCTCTGAAGATACAGAAATATGTATAGGCTCCCTCTTAGCCATCAGCTAAAACATGGCATTGGTTAGTCTGACAAATTGTGTGCTGCACATGATGGAATGAGTGAGGAATGTCACCCCATTGTCACAGAATTTATTTTTTAAAAATGACTCATAGAAGATTAAAAAAAATCTGGATAAATCAAAGTCATTTACTCATATCTTAAAAAGAACCCAACATTGTATGCTCAGATGCTGTATAAGACTAAAAATATAAGTCTTTAAAGATGCATGGATTAACTATACAGTACGCAGCAGAATTTATTTTATTTTTTTATGAAGGTTCCTAAATTAATCTTGCTGTTATAATAAGCAACTTCATAGGGTGGGTTGTTTTTTTTTTTTTTCTGATTTTGGAAGTTATTTGCTGCTTACTTCACATCATGTTCCACTTTCCAAGTGAAATACTACTATAAATGAGTGGCTATTATAACCCCCAGACCTCAAAGCCCAGCACACATGGTTTTGTGAACACATGATTTGAAATGAGTGGAACTTTCTCAATGTATTTGTAGGTTAGTGTGTATGGAGGATATATGTTTTATGAGGTATATAAAATCTGCTTAAAGGCCAGGTGTTGACCATCTATTTTGTATTGGTAAAAATCCTCTGTGCCTAATGTATGGGGTTTTGCTAATTTCTCGGAGACTGTAGATTCTTGAAACTGCTCAGCTTTCAGTCCATGGGTGCTGAGATAACACTGAGCACTTCTGGATATCAAACACTGTGTGTTCACTTAAGCCCATTTTTCTGTAGTATGACCTCTGAAGGTTTGAACTTCTGTGAATACTCTTACTTAGGCAAAGCTAATCCATGTTAATACAAAGTCTATTACCCCTCCCCCCCCGCCCCCCCCCCCCCCCCTTCTTCAGCTTAGTGATGTCTGTGGAGGTAATTTATGCTGAGGTGATCAAAACACCTTGTGTCTAGGAAGAAAACAATAATTTTTATAAATATATCTCATCTGCCCAACTGTAATTGTGTCTCATCTTTACTTTTCGCTTTCCATCACAACGGAAGCTACAGGTTTTTTTGTAATTGCAACATGTGTGAATTGACTACTGTATGTCTGAAAGCACTGTTTGCAAACTCTAATAAGATTATTAAATTTCATCGATATTAGCACAGTTATCTACCTGTATATAGGATAAAAAGAAGACCCTATACACTCACTATGGTACTTGATCACTACAGTTACTGCGCTGTTCCTAAATTCCTAAATTTTATTCCTAAATCCTATTCCTAAATTAGCTAAGCTTGAGTCTAATATGGTAAAGTGAATCAGTAAAATGTTGAACTTCTACATGAGGTTGTATTCACACCACCCCTGTGAACTGCAGCCTCATTTGCGCGGGAAAATCCTTGTGCATTGCCTTACAATCTAGCCTTACACATTTTATGATTTTGTATGTTATAGATAATATTAAAATAACATCTGTAAATATATACTGCTTGTCGATCTTATATGCCTGTACAAGAAAAAAGGGAGGTTAATAATTTTATGTATTACAGCTGGTCTGCTTCTGCCTCTCAGAAAAGCCACTTTCACAATCAAGGACTAATATACACTGTACTACCTTAATTCAGCACCATGTGTGTATACATGGAGATATGGTCTGTAATTACATGGTTACATAGCATTCCTCCCTTGCCTTTCTAAGTTTACAGAATGGAGCTGCATGGGGTTATGGATGAATTGGTATTGTGCAGGGATGGCAGAAACTATCTTTAGAACCTCACTGTGTTTCCTGAGAAATTCAGAAAATGTGTAGTGAAGGAGGCTGGGGATGCTAGGAAGAGAAATAAAGGGGTATGTTTAAGACAACTGAAGAACTTGCTTCCATATCTGTCTCTGCTGGAAAGATCCTATATTTTATCCTAAGCAGGTCACCTTCCCCAGACTTTTGATAGGAGTTCACTGACTGTGTGGGCTTCATTTTCTGAGTGCTTGATTTGAGGCTGTACTATAGTGTTAGGTAAGTGCTGAACACAGCGACAAATGAAAGCAATCAGTGCTGTGCTTTGAGCATATTAAGTGCTATATATTGCTATGTACTTGGAAAAAAATTGGGTCCCATCTGTATCAGACTAGGTTCTCCAAGATAGTAAAATTTTTTAACCTCAATTTCTGTATACCTCCCTTATCTGAAATTACAGAATTGCCTACTCATCTCTTAGGACATAATGAAGATAAATTCATTAATGTTTGTGCAGCAATAAAAAGTCAATAATGAAAAGAATAATTTGGCTTTCAGAATGGGTTGAAAAGATGTAGTAAATAAAACATGTAACCCCATGTTAAATAGTGGAGAAAGCAAAATCCTGAATATCTTTTCACTAATTAAGTATCAATAGTTTTGTGCAGTGAATAAGGCAAGAGGCTTTGCCAGAAGGGAGAGCTTGATCAGTAAATTAAAGACTGTGTCATAAAGGAAGTGTCTTGATATCTTTTTTAAGATATTAAAGTATTTTACTTCTGTGATATTATTAATGGTTCCAAAAACATGGGTTGTTTTTTTGCATCTATAATCCCATAGTTACTTTTCAAAGAAAAACTAAAAAAATTAAATAAATTACCATCTAGTACTGAAAGTAATATGAAACATCAGTGGGTTTGGATTTGCTACACAAGCTCCTTTTAATAGAGGTAATTAACTAAATGAGAGTAGCAGAAGGTTTTTGTCCTCTGTGTGGACAAGCATTGGTGAAGGGTAGAGCAGTAAACCAGAAGAATTATAAGACAAAAAATCAGGGGTTTACTTTTGGGCAGTGGGGGACACCATGTTTTACCCACATTAATTTCCAATCTCTTTGCATACTAATCACTATCTTTACCTATCATTTTCTCTCCACATCCATCCTCCCACTCATTTTATACATTACTTTTCCCACCCCACCAGTATTTCTCATCCACTTCTGCTGCTCATTCTTCGGGTGTCCCTTCTGTATTTTTAGTCAGCTCCTGGCTCCCCTCTCTATCCATCCATGCATGCTTCCATCCCTGCTGACTGCCAGCTTTAATATTCCTGCACAAGCTTCTCAGCATGTCTCAGTGTCTTTGCCTCATTTGCTTAGTAGATTGCAGTGGTTTGCACTTTTGGTCCTATCCAGCTCTGCCTCCTGAAGTCCAGTTTGGTGCTGGAATCTGGTACACTGCTGTTTCTAGTCCTAGCCTCCTGTGTCCTTCCTATTTTTCATTAGATACTAATTGTCACCTCAGTTTCTCCTCCTTTCCCCATCTCCTGGTCTTTCATGTTTTTTTTCCCTCAGACCACGTTCTGCTTACCTCTCCCCAGTTCCTTCTCTAACCCCTCACATCTCTCTTCCGTACTTCTGCTCCTGCCAACTTACTAGCACAGGGGGAACATGCTGCTCCTGCTCTCCTATAGCAATCAGTTCCCAGTGCACTGCACGATGACAGACAGCAGCAAAAGAATAAAAATCAGAAAGAGAAGTTCAGTTTCGCCATATTAAGGATAATATAGTGGCAGTCTGGTTGCACAGGGGAGCTGCCAAGACAATTTGTATTTTGGAAGACCTATTTAAGCTGCAGTTCCTCTGTGAGGATGGCATGCACATTGTTTAGTACACATAGGAACTGGGTGAAGAGGTTTGTGGAGGCTCTGTGGGAGGTGACTGAATATGCACTTTGGTGAGCTCTCAGCACTGTGGGAAGTGTGAGTGTGTTCAGTGATTATGGATTCCTAGGAGAATTTCAGCTCTTCAGTACAAGCGGCTTTTCTGAGCATGGGTAAGTAGAATTTTTCAAAGCTACATTGCTTGGCTGAATTTGGACAGTTTAATCCAATGTGGCACATGCCAGACATCATCCTGTCTGCCAGATTTTGAGTTTGAGTTTAAAATCACTGGAACAGTAAAGATTTACACAACATGTATATATGTATATATACACATGGAAAAATCTATTTGTCCTAATCTTATTCTTAGAAGCCACTGAATCATTTTGGCTGAAATTTCAAAACAAAAAGCATATGATATCCAACCTGCAGCAGAGATTCAGCACAGCCAATTTCAGCCAAGCACTTAAAGTTTACTGAAGTTATAAGCAAATGCAAAGGCATATGTATGGTGGGAAGTCTACATTAAGCTTACAAATGGGTGGCACTATCAACTTTTCAAACACCATTAAGAACAAGTTTTAAGTTCAGGTTTTGTTTAGAAGCTTTCTCTGAAATATTTTCAGTGCTATCAACAGAGCCACCTCACAAAACATTTCATGGTCTTAGCTAAATTGGCTAATTTATTTATATATAATAATAATAAACTGTAGATTTGGGCTTATTAGGCAGTTGTGAGCAGGAAGTCTAAAGGCAAGGGATGTCTTTTGCTTCTGCAGAGATAGAAGTATATTGAAAATTAACAAATATTAATTTGGGGGGGTGGGCGTGGTATGGGAGAAAGAGCATTCAAATTAGACAAACATGTAGGAAAGGTAAAAGTAGTGCAGTATACTGAACAGTGGGAATTGAAAAAGTTAAGGAAAGAGGAGAGGAAAGATGGAGTAAAACATCTAGTATGTTGCACTGGTCTAGTAAAAGGAAAAATGGATACAAATAAAGCCACCCGTGCCATTCTGTTGCCATGATACGAGAAGTTTTACAGCAATACTGGGTACCTGAAATGCTTGACTTGGCCCTGGGAGAACCCCTAGATATAACTGACATTTCTGAATTCAGAAAATCTGTGTATACATTCTACTGTATTTCAGTATTTATGAGTCACCCATGATTATGCTAAGAACCAATTGATATGGCTCATCTTCAGAGTATGCCATGTGTCTCCAACAAACTTGGCAGTTTGCTGAACTAGAGTTTCAAGCCTCAGAGTAATCCATAGCCTAATTCCTGACCTCAAACAATGCAGCAAGAAAAGACTAGCTTTAGGTATTGGAGCACAGCGCTGAAATTGAAAGGATCCTGTAGGCTATTGTGGGTGAAAGGAACAAACATATGTCATGTTATGGCTTATGAATCCCAAACACAGTAAATACTATAATGAGTCAGGAGCATTCCACAAAACTGCTTAATACTTGAATAAGGACACAAAAGTCTGTTACGAAAATTTTCCAGGTTAGGACTGGAGGATGTAAGGGAAGACAGTAACAGAAGGGGATGGGAGACAGCAAGGAGGCAGGAACATATTGCTGGTTTTTACCACTATTGCTAGTTTTGATAAGCAGACTTTTATCCTTTCCTCCTGTCTCAATAACAGAGTTTGACTGTGTGTCATCAGTATATTACATTTTGTATAGTACAGCTACAGCTGAGCCAGGGAACCCAGTTTTTACAGGAGATTTTTAGAAGAATTTCTTGTGGAAATCTCGGTGAATATTCTTACATATCACGCAGCCATTGTGATCTGAGTTGGAGGGGAAGATAAAAGCACTTGTGTTGTCTTTTCAGAAAAACGAAGACCATTTAATGAATGCATATGATAAAGAAACCAAACTTTTGAACTCTTCAGTGACATTTGCAACAAATAAGTTTGTAAAAAATCCATGGAGTGCTATATATGTTATAGAATATTTGTCAGGTAATTGTGGAAAAGAAAGAAGGAAAGAAAAGAGGAAAGAAAGAAAATAAAGAAAAAAAGGAACGAAAGAAAGAAAGAAAGAAAGAGACAGAAAAAGAAAAAGAAAGAAAAAGAAAAAGAGACAGAAAAAGAAAAAGAAAAAGGAAAAGAAAGAAAAAAATGCAAACCAAGTAATTCTGTAAAGGTTATTTTTAAAAAATTCAGAAAGTGTTTATGTTCAGGGAAAAATTTATTCACTGTAAATAGATCACCTACTTCTGCCTGTGATACTTAACATCAAGAAAGAGGAATATTTAAACTGGAGGGCTTAGTTAGTTACATGACAAGACATAGTACAAGAATTTATTCAGGTCAGAAAAAAGGATTCTTAAAAGTGGGAATAAAGCCAAAGTGATGTTAATAAAACTGAACATACAGGTTGGCTAAGAGGAGAAAATACATGAAGGTACCTAGAAAAGCTAAACAGGAATTCTTAAAGTATCTCAGAAATAGAAAGCCTGCAGAAGAGTCATTAGGTCTGCTAGATCACCAGAGGACAAAGAGTCAATCCAAAATGATCAGGAGATGGCAAAGAAAATAAATTCTTTTACTTTAGTATTCTCAAAAGACAAAGGAGAAATATATGCACTAACAGAAGTCTTTACAGATAATTTCAGAGACATACTGTTAGTGAGCCAAAAAGAGGTGAATAATTCAGAAAGTCTGGAAGGTAAATGTGAAGGATTTTACAGTGTATTTCAGAAAGAAACCCAGAAATTGAGTCACTAAGAAAAGATGTCATTTAAATTACATTTTAAATGAGTTGTTAATTAACATTGTGTATTTCTTAACAAATACACTCTAAAGGATTATTCTGGAAACTGTGAATCAGAGAGCATATCTCACCACTTACACGATGTATTGGAAATTTAGCTCAAGTAGGAGGTATGAAAAAATGCAAAGAAATCAGATGGTAGAAACATTTGTGTATGAAGGGATGTTGAACACACAGATTGAACAGAACACAAAAGTAAAACAAGCTGAACAAGAACGATAAAAAAAAAAGTGAATAATACTGTGAAGATCCAGTATTTTTCTTTTTTTTCTACAGGCTAGAAATGAGCACCCAGTAAACTGGTGAAGGTCATGAGAAGTCGCTCATTGACTTTCTGAGCTTTGGGTCAGGCTCTTAGGCTTAGGTTCATCCACCTAACTTCCAGCATTTAGCTACAGTGCCAAGGTGAAAAGTCTGCACTCCAAACACCAAATTTAACTCCAAAATACCTCTGTAGTCAGGGAGGAATTAGGCAATTTAGCCTACATAAAACCTGAGTTGTGCCCTGAAGAGATCTGTCTCTCCCTCCATAGAAAGGAAGCCTATAGTAGTGACTGAAATTAGGCAGGGTGTATCCAGCATGTTGAATAAGAATTGGCAACAAGGTTTTATTTTCTTTTCTAAACAACCTTGATGGAAATATATTAGTCTTCAAGTCAGACAATGCTGTGCTCTTCATGCCTTATGCTAATGGGGGAAACAGCATTTTCTATGAACCGTAATGGCAGCCAAAAGAAAAGTACCGATCAGTTGGAAAAGTTAGACTGTTCTCAGTATAGATTCATGCTTCAATGCATTTCTTGAGATGGCCAAGTAAGAAAAGTATCCCTTTTTGCATAATAAATGATTAACTGTACATCTCCAATCACATCTGGAAAACATTGCTGTTTCATTCTGAATAGCTGACATTCTCTGTTAATGGTTTTGTCAGCATATGCTTCTTTTGCTTCTTGCAAAATATTTGATAAAATATTAATGTAGAAATAAACCAACAAAAATGTAAACCACAGATCTTCCTATATTTTGATAAATCAGTATGGCTTAGCATAAGCTTGAGAATATTTTTTCCCCACATTTTACACCATTATCAGGGTAAAACATGCTTCTTTTCCTGATTTACTCTGATACTATAGGAAGGAGGCTAGAAAGCAGACAATCCCAGCCAGCAATGAGAGAGAAAGAAAGCTTGCTCAGCAGTCAGACTGGAAAGGACACCCCACCCCTCTAAACTTCTGGGGAGAACATTCCTTTTCCTACTCCAGCAGCTGGAAGTAGACTGTGGTTAAAAAAAAAAAAAAAAAAAAAAAAAAAGTATAAACCCCTAGATTAGGAAATAGTAAAGTGCTGGGCAGGTTAGCTGGTGGTAATGGATCTTTTCTACTTCCAGAAGCTAAGTAACAAAAAGAAGTAGGGTAGGTGAGAGCTGCCTCTCTCCAGCAACCAAAGGGGTGAGGCTGAGCATGGCGAGTGGGGAATACTGGCTGCTGGGTGGAGCGGATGGATAAAATGGCTGTTGAGAAGGAGCCACCATGGCGTGCTCTGCTCAGCCAGCTTTGCAGCCACCCTCCTCTGACACAGTGATATGTTTCAACCAGAAGAAATTAAGCATTAGACTGCTATAAAAATTCAAATGATACACCACAAAACAAAATGGTACAATTTGATACTAACTGCCAGTTAGCACTTTCTGGTCAATATGATGATCATCACTTAATTATAGGCTTGTTTGCAGGAAGTTCAGCCTTCTAACAGCTATAGTTTTAAATATAACACAGTGATTAGAAACAGTTATTAACGGGTTGACGCTGTTATGCCCCTTGAGTCCCTAAAGAAGAAATTAGAAATCCTATTTGAAGATGAAATATGACCACTAGAAGATGAAGTCAAGATCCTGAATGAGTGAGGCATTCTGTTCCTCAGTCATGCTCTGCAAGAACAACCAGAAAATAGATCAGATACTTTCTGGAATATTTGGGTGAATAAATGGCAATCTAGAAGTCAGGGAGAATTCATGAACTAAGTAGCCTAACTAATACAACCCAGAAGTAGACCCACAAGCCCTGCTTTCAGTTAATTCTTTCTTCTCTTGCATATTCCCTGTCTTTTCCTTTGTTTTCTTTTGTTAATTGTTCCTCTTTTCCCTACATTATCTGTCGCCTGTCCATCCCTCCATTAGCCTTTGTTAGTGGTTACTTTCTCATCCTGCCAGTTAATTTCAATAAGCCATTCACTCTACCAGTTGAACCTGGGATACACCTGTACTGAGCACCTATGGGTACCTTGATTCAGCTATTTATTGAACATATTAAATAACAAACTCCAATTATTTTTAAAATATCTCTCTCATTTCATATTTATTTACTTACTACTTTAGTTGATTGATTTATTCTTTCCCCATCTATCCGGCCCTTAGCCACAAACACTTGCTTAATCTTGCTTTCTTTCTCATAACCACAATTACTCACCCACAACTAGTAGATCATCCTTATTTAGGAAATTACTTGCAATTTGGAAAGAGCAAAAGGGATACCAACAACAACAACAAAATACAGGACAAAACCAGGAACTACTGACTGTTGATTGATGTATCAGTGATGTAAAAAAAAACCCCAAACAAAATCAACCCTTGAAAATAATGTTTCTTAAATAGACCTGAAGACAGACTCTCAGTGCTACTCATCAGTAGGGGAGCCTCCCTGATAAAACACAGGGAAAGGTGATTGATATGCCTCCATGCTTATCACAATGCATTTAAATTAGAGGACATTGTTTCAACTTGGCCATATCTTGTTTTAACTATTCAGTATTATATTTAAAAAATATATCAAATATATTATTAGTTTCCCTATACCTTCCCTTGGCTGTGGTGGATGCATTTATTCCTGTATTTGCATCTCAGCAAGTCAGGCTTTTCTAATCTGTGTACAAATATTAATCTAATTTTGCTGCTGGTATCTGCTATTCAGCTTTGGCTGAGGCCTGGATTTTGCAGTTGATATCATCACATATCTTGACTTCATTGGGTTGGGGAAGGTCATAAGGTTTTTCCTTCATAAAAGTGGTATAGAGATGGGGCCTGAGCGTGTAGATTAACATACTAAAGTAGATGACATAGAATATATAATGTACAATATAAACTAATTAACATTACCTCTGAAGCTTAGCTTTTCCATTTTCCTTTATTTTACAGTTTCAGTGCAGACTGCTAACCTTATTTTTGTGTTTAATTCTAAGTCAGTTGTGAGGAAAAAGGTTGATAATGGCTAAACTTAAGACATCTAACATCAAAAGAAATTTTCAGCATTTGGACAAAATAAAACCAGGTGTGAATAAAATATCATATTGCAATAGTAAGTGTTATTAAACCATTGAAGTACATTTGAATCCAGTGTTCTATTCATTTTCAAAGCTGACATTTGTAAATGTATATAGGCAGGACTCTTGTAAATTTAAAACAGAGCATTAGAAGTTGCTCTGGAATCTGTAACACCATCATATTGTATTTTGTTGATACATAATAATTCATAATTTTGTGTCTTTGAGCAGGGGCCATCACATTACACTTCTTTACATATCCTCAATATCTGTCCTAACAAATGGTCTTAAGGATATTTTTTGTAATTCGCTAACTGCTTTTAAGTTAGGGCTGTTGTATTTCCATCTTGTCCCTTTGATAAATGTCACGACAGTGTGAATCTTAGACAGCCTTTTTTTGAAGCCTGTAATTTTGAGGGAGAATGGAAGTTGTATTATCATTTCTGTCTATGAAATTTATTTCTGAAGTGAATGCCATACATATTTCTGAAATGAATGCCAAATGTATTTTCAAGAAGTGAGTGCCATTGAAAGCCAAGGCAGGCAATTTATACCATGCATAATAATGATATTAATTTTTATGGTGTGTATAAGTTACATTTTGATTAGTTTTTTGCATGATTAAAAATTTGCAAAGCCTTTATGGCCCCCAGGAGCCTACCTGTAATAAACAGCTCTCACCTTCCAAACCATAAAACAGGTCTGCAGTACTTGAACATTAGAGCTAATTGCCTTGCTACATCAAAGGGAGCACCACAAGACTGAGAAAAATCACAGAAGGGGGGGTGGGGAGTGGGGGGCAGTTTCACCTCTAAAGGTTATGTGTTTGTGGCTTGGTGGAGCCCTGTAAAGTTATGGCCTCGGAACTGCTGTTTGCGATTAAGTTGATGGGGAAAGTCTATCCCGCAATCTCTCCCTGCTGCTGACACAGAGTCTTTGTTCACATTCAGATTTCTCAAACTGTTGCCAGGGTCAGGCTGAGGTCAGACACCACGATGATGTATAGGAGAACATGTCTGGGAATTTCTCTCACACTTAAAACACATACCAGAAAAACAGGAGAGCACCCTGCAAAAATTGTCTGATGAGACCCAGATGATACTGTAGCTTTTCTTTTAGTACCTTCATAATTTTCTTTCTCTTTGCCTGACACACACACAATGTTTTATTAATGTGTGCCACGATAGCCCTTACAATTTTATGTCCCCTCAAGATAAGGACACTCAGTAGCACTTTGACACTTCATTTTCCAGCCCAGGGGGATTGGGCCAGTAAATCTAGTAAAAGAAGCAATGCGTCCATTCCCAAGGATGAGTGGAAAAGGGATTGCCATCGGCTCTGTGAGGCCACGGGGCCTGACACTGGATATGAGCCTCATATGTGCGCGCTCGGCATTAACACAGCCCGAGCCAGGCATGATCACAGGCTCGCAGCATCCTGAACCATGCTCCCCCGCCACCCTGACAAACACAGCCCTGCTTCCAGCCGCGACAGGGATGCCTACCATGTTTGATTAGCTATCGTTGTGGGAGGGGCAGGGGACTGCAGGGGGGAGCACGCTAAAACAGCACGAGGTGGATTTCCATTCTGATGGAAATTTTTTTTTATATATGCAATTATATTTTAAAGCGGGGACCATCTTTCTCCCTGTGTTGTTCCAAAAGCAGACATGCATGCTTAGTCCTTACCTACTGTATTTCGATGTCAATGTGAAATACATTGATCTGTGGTTGAGATTATTTTTTTTTTGGTTTTGATTTGGTTTCCAAAATTGCAGCTGTGTTTTTCTCTTCCGATTTACAAAAGATTTTGCAGAGAGCTGAGAATTGGATAGGTTCACCACATCGATCTGAGGGTTGTTTGCCTAGGCATACAGTTTCAGTGCATGGCTGGCAAGTAAGGCGCTAAGCAGCAATTTTTTTGTGCTCAGCTGCTACATATGACAGAGGATATTTCATTCGGCTGTCAGAATGTTATTAATAAAACATGGGGTGCGAAGAGGGCTACTATTTCCCCTTTCAATCACTATAGCATTTACAATGAAAATTTTATGCAGTGTGTAATTTTCACTTAATGCTTGACACTTAAAATGTCGGTAGCTGCATTTTGTATGGCTCCTGAAGGGTTAATTGTATCATGTTCCCTGCATAAAAGCTCTGCTTATCAAAAGTGAATAGAAGAGTGTATGCAAATGTGTGTCTGTGACCTTTTGCCTTTCCAGGGTTAATTTATATGGTCATTAAAGATTTTATGAAATCGAGCGGCCTGGTGCTTCGAATCCCATTTTACCTTCACCTCCTAATTTATGTAATTCCTACCTGAACTGGGAAATATGATTTTTATTTTTTTTTTGTGTGTGTGCTGCAATGAAAACAGCATGCTGTGCTGTAGGGAGTTGCAAGTCTGGTTATCTGGCATTACTCAGATTGCTAAAAATTCATTAAAATGTGACATCAGCACAGTAAGAGACAAATGATCACAGGATGAAAAGGAACAGTGGGCCTTTCACGGATTAGTGCTACACAGCCCCAGCATAGAAGCTAACTGCATAAACAGATTAATCCACCAGTAGCAGCATAGCTAAGATTTACCGAATAATTAAATGGGCTTGAGTTACTGTGAAGATTTCCATGTAATCTAGCTGGTGTGAACACGTAAGTGAGGTGTGGGTAATGCTGCTTCCTCAGAAGCCATATACCAAGTTGCATCGTTTATCCTGAATGGCTCCCCCTGGAGACAGAATTTGAGACTTCTCCCGCAAAGCCAGAGGTTTATATTTAATACAGTACCTAATACCTAATACTTACTTACTGCAATTAGCGGGATACTGCTGCACTAATAGGATTTATATTTGAATTCCCCTTTTTTTCTATTTTTTTTTTTTTTTTTTTGGCTCCAAGATGCATTTTTACATATGCTTGCTTTTGTTCCAGCCTGCATGGTGTGTGTGTGCATGCGTGTGTTTGTATTTTAGTACAAATAATTTCTAGCCAAAGAATGTGAAATGACAGGCTTTAAATCTGTCATAGTGGTGCAAAGCAGGAACTCTGATGAAGACACGGTCAAAAATTCTGGATAGATTCTGAAATATTGCAAATTTTTTCTTCCCCCCTTCCCCTCTTTCCCCCTGTTTTGCTACCCTCTTTTAGTGCTGTTCTTATTACTTGAAATATCTTTAACGGCTGTTAAGTGGTTGCTGGGTTTCTCCTCTAAGATCTTTTCTGTGCTTATCCACAGAAGAACAAGGTGAAGATACAGAAGGGTCTGCTAAAAGTACATCAGTGGCTGTGGCTGATGATAAAGACTCAAGTGAGAGAGACAATAGTGAAGGCAAAAAATCTAGTAAAGACTCTGGTAAGATGTTAGAATTTTGTTTTCCCCCTTTTTTTAACTTATGAAATGCTCTTTCATTTTAAACTGTCTGGACATTCCCACTACTATTCATTGCATGTGCATTTTGCATGTGATTTCTATCAGTAGCCTCCCATTGACCTATTTTTAATCATAACCATCTGACAGGATAGATGCGGATAAGTTGAAGAATATTACAGGACGACCAGTGAGATTATTTTTTAATCAAATCAGTTTGTGTGCTTGTAATTTTTTAAGCGCCTTTCATTAATCTTAGCTATACTTGTGATTCCTCTGATGGCATATTAATTTTTCATAAGCATAGGATTAGGTACCACTTGAATTTTTTCTTCAATCAGGTTTTGCCCCCCTTTTAACCCCAAAAATGTGGGGTTTTTTGTTATTATTATTTTTTGGTCTTGCTCTCTGATCAGTTACTCCCAAGGATCTGGCCTCTTCCTGGGCATTTATTTGAGGCATTTTGAAAAAAATACACAAAATCCAGTGAAAAAGTTTACAGATGATTCAGCCTAAGAAAGAGGAAATATCATTGAAAACGGATTATGGGTTGGGTAATTTTGATCTCCTGGAATAGACAAAGCCCAGTAATGAAAGCTACTGTCTTTGAAAACAAAACCCCTATGTCATGACATTTACTTGTGCACAAACAAACCCAGGGCCAGCATCTGGTGTAGATACCCAAGGCTTTTTCTGTGTTTGATTTGGCAAATATGTGACTCCATCCATGCTTTTTATGTATGAGATGGAAATCTATGGTCACAATGAATATTACATTGGCTACTTTTGCTGCACGCTATACCTAGTTACATTATGTTGGATTCACTGAAGCAGAAGAAGTGCTGAAACAGGTTGAAGCCTATTAGTTTCAGGTAGTCATATATCTTTTCCTTGTACACCAATGACAGCAGCATACAAAGGAGGGTGTATTCTCTCTAAAGACATATAGTTGTAGAGAAAATATTGTTTTACTTATGAGTTTCTTTACACCCAGATTCTCCCATACTGTAATTTGCCTTCTACATTTTAAACACTTTTGGATTTATTTCCAAAAAAATATTATAGATGGCTGTTTTTATGCCAAATCAATTCAGAAGACTGACCTAAAGATTAAAGCTTCCTAAAGTTTGCTTGTTGATGTGCTAAGGTCAGTACCCATCACAGTTTACAACCTCAGCTGCTCTTCAGTCCTTTTTTTTTTTTTTTGAGATCAAGAGACTGAAGAAAGGCCAATGATGACAAGGATGATGTTGAGCAAGAAACTGTGTTGTGGTTTAAAACATATATCCCCCTCGGCTGGCTCTGATTTGGTAAAAACTGTCTGCAGTGCAGTAAAGCCATGCTCCCAGGCCAACCTAAGTCCTCCTGTGGAGTCTCATCAGGGGCTGTCCTGGACACTCACAGAAAAGGGTGAGAGCCACCTGCAGCCTACATTTCCTACCATACATTCTGCCTAGGGGACACTGTGAACTGCTTCAGGGAGGTTCTCAGACCTCTTTTTTGTTAGGCAGGTCCATTTATAGCTGTTCAAGAAAGAGTATAATATTAAAGCTCCAGAAAAAAAAGAAAAAGTTAAAAAAAAAAAAGGAATCTAGAAAAAAATACTGAAGGGGAATTCTCAAAATTCCATCAGGATTAGCCACTCATAAGGGCCAAGTTTAATTAGGACAAACCTATATCCAGATGCCTACTGGGTGCACTACAGAAAACCATCATAATTGTTCTGCATTCCCGTGCCAGCAATTACAGAAATAACTTTGCAGTAAGATTCATATAAAAACAAGAGCTGAAATACTTGATTGCCTTTGTGCTTTGCAGAAAATAGTTCGTACTATAAATCCTAAATCTTTTAGTAACTTTTATTTTCTTAATCTAAATTAATTCTTCATATGTAACATTCAGACCATCATCTTAATTTTTGCTCAGCTGACAAGTATTTCTAATGACTGCATAACTGCTTATGTATAATTGAATGTTAATTTGGGCTTTCTCATGAATTGAGTGTTGCAAGTCTTGCCAAAGAAATCTCAGGAAAACCAATAAATTAATCACAATACTAACAAGTTAGACAGGAAAGTGGTGTGACCCCTCTTTAGCATAGAATCTATTAGACGAGAAAGGATTAACATGTATTTAGTAACAGCATGTTTGTGTAAGCTGTTGTGCTGTATTGCTTACCTTATCTCAAGGAGTAGAGCTTTCAAAATGAGAGTTGGCAATATGCAAGTTATATTTGTTGAATATTCATTCAGAATAGAAAACCCTACTAATGCCTCATTTATATTGTCATTTAAATCTAGTGCCACTTTAGATTAATTATAATCCAAATTACAGCTCTATGCAGTGCAAGAATTAATATGGAATTTATCCAGATTAATACATTTGCATTGAAAATGTAATATGTCTCTGCCATGGCTAAGGGGAGCACTTTTTAATAAGGTAGTAAACATGAGGAAGGATGGAAATTAACCTTCATTATTGCAATGAAAATTATCCTTTCATTCTACTCTAATTAGAAAGAATACTCTACCAGTATTTATAATTTTAGAATCATTTTGAGGCTGAATAACATCATCTGATCTGTCAGAAGTCTTAAATTATGCAATCTTCATCAAATACATAGATTCATAAATAAGAAAACAGTATTTTGATTATGGCTTTCCCAGGATTTTTTTCTCACTATTATATATATTTTATTAACTTTCTCCTTGTTAGTCACACAAACAATTTTATTTTATTTTGGGGCTTCAAAAATATTACAAAGATGATGAAATCTGAATTGCAGTAAGTAATGTCATCTTTATATTAGCAATCTTACACAAGTTAAATAGTTCTGTAACTGACAGGCAATCATTGATTAGTCTATTTCATGGCACTTATTTATAATTAAACTTAGTTTTTGAGCTAAATGTATTGAAATTACATCATTCATCTGAAATAATGTTGCATATTTTATATTATAAAATTAATTACAGGTTTTTTTCACACTTAGAAAAAAACCCCAACAAATAATGTGTCTCAAGAATAAAAAGTGTGTATTTAAAACATGAATAGCAACTGAATTTAGTCTTTTCCTACAGCTGCCTAGTAAGAATAGCATGCCAGTGGAACATCTAGCTGTGAAAACTGCCACACAGCATGCTTGGGACCATAATATTTTCTCTCCTCTCTCCCTCCTCCTTCAACGCTTTTCCTATAAGGCTGTAAGGTTGTTCAGCCTCCCTACAGAAAGCTCCCTTAAAGCAGTGAACTCAACACAGAAAGAAGAAAGCTGATACAGCAAGATGAGGCACTGAGTTGTAATAGCTGGACCACTGTGTGAGGAGCTGATCTCCTTTGGTTTTGGCATGTAGACTCTGGCTTGGGGGGCTCAGTCCTCACCACGTGCAGGGGCGACTGGTGTCCCCATGCCAGAGGGAAGAATCAAGCCCCTCCTTTTTTTGCAAGTCTTATCATAAGTCACAGACTCGGTTACTTTACTACAGGCCGAATGTAACTTTGGTCACTTAAGAAGTAACAGTGCTTGGGGTTGAATGAAACCAGAGCAACAACAACAACAAAAACAACAAAGCCTTTGTAAATTTCAACAGTTTATATAAATATCATAGGAAACTCAGTAAAAAGCTGTGCTTTGTTACGCATTTATTGACCCCAGCACAGTGTTTTATAACTCTAGGGTTTTATTATATTAACCGCAAAAGAAAATTTAACCACCCCCACCCCCCCACCCCCCCGCCTTGTTTTTATAGAAACAAGAACTATGTGTTTCATGATTATTATAGGCCCTTTGAAGTAATTAAGTTATTCCATCCTGTGGTGGAAGATGATGTGTGCTATTAACCTTGTGTGTGCCCAGGCACACACAGAGTGCACTCCAAGCTAAATTTCACTAGCAGTTAAATACCACTGCCAAGACACAGTTAAACACCTTTTCACAACAGAATTTTGGAGCAGGATTTGGATCCTGATTTCTGTAAGAACAATCTAACAGGATGAGGGGAAGAGAAGGTGGAAATGTTTTATTTTGGTTTTTAAAATCAGCTATAACTGCCCATCTACACCAGCTTGTATTCAGAAGAGATTCTTGCCCATTTGCCTTTAAAAAGGGATATTTTAAAAGTGACATATGATAAAGGTAAGAAACAGTAGTCAACTGTTAGACATTTTTGACAGTTGGAAATGAAAAGAGGTTAATAATTTGAACCCATCCTTCTAAAACCTGAGAAGCAGCCTTTCTCTGTTAATATGGTATGTCACTTTTTTACTTTTCAGAATTCTCACAGTTAAGACATTTAAATAATAATGGTTTATTGCCAAACAAATATAAGTAGGCCAGGAAGTACTGTATTATCATAAACTAAAGTAAGTAATAAAATGGGGCCTTATGTGATGGCACCTTGTACATTTTGCCTTTAAGCATCACTAGTCCTTCAGGTTGTTGCCTCAGCACTGACTGAGCAATCTAAATGAGGCCTTCAGGATCAGTTCCCGAGAGTGTAAAAATTCAGTGGGGTCCAAAAAGCAGCTTGTTCGGGTATTAAACCAATGTTGACAAATTGGTCATTAATAGTAGGGTATGGCAGAGAGAGATGTTAATTTGAGCAAGAACATGCAAAAATTACTTGCCTAAATTACACCAAAAGAAATAATCAGTAATTTAGGAATGAAAAACAATGTTTGGGGATATCACCATTAATGTATGTCATATTTTTTTTTTTAATGCCTTTCAGAAAATGTCCCTGTATGATTCAGTTTTCAATTGTTTATTATTGTACCATGAGGATTTGGTGTTTACCTTGAAAATTGTTCTCTTATTTTACTTCTCTTTTAAGTTGCTCTCGTAATATCAAATATTGGGCAAAGTCTATATAATAATAACAATAATAGTAATACTACTACTGATAATAATGTTCTTGGTTTTGTCTACACAAAAATTTAGGTATTTTCTTTGTCCATGTTTACTTTGTTCCCAAAACATCCATGACCTTATTTTTAAATTAATCCTAGGTTATTGTGCAATGAGGTGCAATTTGTTCATTTATATGAACCTTATGTGGATTGAAAAAAATCAAGATAAATCTTCATGCACAGCATACAATCAGATTACCCCTGGACTATATATTTATGTTGGGTCTGATAGCAATCAATGGTTTAGCTTCATTGCATTTCAAGATGTATTTGCACCCAGTGTCCAGTGATAGTGTCCTCACCCTGGAAATAATTTAGTTGCAAATTGACTGGAAGATGGTGAAAATTGAAAGTTAAAATTAGAAATACTCATAATAAACAGCAGAAAAAAGGTCAGATGATGCCGCACTATGATGAGATTGGAATGGTTGGTAAATGAGGTTTTGTGTTTGTCGTGAGATGTATGTGACATGCCTACCCAATGCTCTTGTAATATCCAGCCTAGCAGAAGAGATTATCTGGCAAATTGACGCTGGAAAGAATTTTCTGATGGACTGGGAAATGAGAATTGCACTCTTTTCTTTGATGTGTGCAAGACTGGGCTGCATTGCACAGCTAGTTCAGGCATAATATTAAATATAGTATTTAATACTTAATAGTAGAACTATCTATAGAAAACAATTATATTCTGGTTTTGATCACAAATGGCAGACTATAAAAATTCACAGTGTAAACATCTAAGGCAATCCCAAATGACTGATCTTTGTATATAATTAATATTAAGTTAGCTCTGAAATCCTATTCTCCACAGTATTTCTTTTAAAGCTTCACTATATTCAGCTTCAAAATTGTAACTAGGCAGGAGTTATCAAAACAGCACAATAATCATATTGCTCAGACAGTTTAGAAAAGAGAGAGGGTAATTAAACAGCAGCAAATTAATTATTTTGGAAAACAGGATTTTAAAGCAAAAGCTGATTTGTTTTAATATAATACACAAATTCATACTGAGCTGCACAGTATTGATTAATCTTTAAAGGCAACCTAAGGTTATCTCAACAGTAGAGTCCATTTTTAAATGTGTTTATAGTCCCCATCAAGGATAAAAGTGTATTTTCACCTTTGTGCTTACCAGAGTTGTTTTATTTAAATATACTTTTTCCCATAACTTAAAAAAAACCCCTAAAAACTCCTTAAAGACAATATAAACATTTGGAATCAGACCCTCTTTGTAAACCAGGATATTTTAAAGTTTGAAATATGTTCTTTAAAATTATGTTTTTTAACAGGAATAGTCACACCAGAGAAGGAACCAAAAGTGAACACTGTGGTAGGGGCACAACAGCTTCTTCTATCAAAAGAAGAGGATGGTGCAACTAAAAAATCAAAGCCTCCAGAGGACAATAAATTTTGTCATGAGCAGGTAAAAGAAAATGTAACAATTTAATTGCATTCTAGAACTCTTTCAAATAACTCAAGAATGAAACAGAGATGATATGCTGTTAAAACAGCAATATCAGCAAGTTATAAAAAGCATACTAACTAATAGCCCGCATCTTAATTTGATTTTTTTTCAGTTCTATCAATGTCCTTATTGTAACTACAATAGCAGGGACCCAAATCGTATCCAGATGCATGTCCTGTCACAGCATTCAATGCAACCCGTTATCTGCTGCCCCCTCTGCCAGGATGTCCTCAGCAACAAAATGCATCTCCAGCTTCATTTGACCCATTTGCACAGTGTGTCTCCTGACTGTGTGGAGAAACTGCTCATGACAGTAAGTGTTCCAAATACTGATGTGCATACTACAGAAATGTATTTGGGTCTCTGGGTAACGTATTTGTTGTGACATAGTATTCAGGTAGCCTGAAGAGGGAAGTAGTTCAGGAGTCTTAGATTCTGTTGCCACCTCGTCCAGTGACTGATGCCTCTTGGGGAAATGACTGAAGGTGGATTTCAAAGATGCTGAAAACGTGCAGTTCCTCATTGATGTTAACCTTGGAAAAATCAAGCCTGTCCATGTCTCTAAGTGTACACCTATAAATTTGATCTAATAATATCCAGGTCCCAGAGGTGTTGCGACTTCTGTTTGCAAAATAATAGGAATTCCCTGTAGAATGTAGTTCCCAAATGTAAACAGATTCCTGTGTATAGCTGGGCTGTACTTGCATTATATTACATGAAATTCACTATAAAATATCAATAGTGATGCTTATTGGAGAACGTGGTTATCTTATAGTGAATGTTCTGTTTCTTACATAAAAGATCCTTTAGGTTTTTTGTAAATGAATGTGCATATGAAACAGAAAGGCAAGTTCAAGAATAGGTAGCAACCCAGTTACGTCTGTTCTTTATGATATGGAATATCTGATTTTAAGTACCTAACCTGGATCAGACAGGGACATTAACTAGCCTCCCCATGATCAAGATGAATGCTATAACCAGCAAACTCTATTTGGAGGATGAATTCCATTCCAACCTCACTATGAGAATCCTGTTCTTCACTGCAAAATTGTACAAACCATGTCAAAACAATAAACTTCTGTGAAAAATAATGACTTGGCACCTTGTAAAACAATGTCAGTAAAGACACAGCCAGGTTTAAAACATATTTATTATTACAGCATAGATTCAGTTAGAAAAGAGACCTCCCAAGAGACCCTAATTCTGGTTGTCTTGGCTTTTTAGAAGGAAATGCATTTGGAAATCTCATGGATCCACCTCCTTAAGGATTTATTTCTGTATCCACAGATGACTCCTTTATATGGTTGTGGTTGTAGGCCTACCACCTCATTCTCAAGTAAAGTGGCAAAAAAAGGAAAAAAAAAAAAAAGAACTGAAAGAGCTCTTGACTAAAGGTCTGGGTAGGGTGCCTTGTGCCTAGTGCTGATAAGCAAATACAGAATTGTGTATTCTTCTTTTCCTTTCCTTGGTTTTCTACTAACTATAGCTCTGACAGACTATGTAGCTGTGGCCCACCACAAGGAAAATGCAGTAGACATTTAATTTTCCTAGACCCTTTTAGGAAACTGGGAACATGTGGACCCCACCCCACTCCATGCTAAGCACTTTTAGCTTTCTTCTCAAGTTCTCCATGATTCCCTCTGTGCTGTATCTCCTCTCCTCTCCTTTCCTCTCCAGGTGCTGGGGAATTGTCTCACTGTTTCTGAGAGGAAAAAAATGTTTGTTGGCAGAGAAAGAGATTGCACAACATAATTGTCTAAATTGCGCATCTAAATTATCCTAATTTCTAGCAGTAATATACTCTCTCTATAGCTGAACTCCATGGTGATATACCATGACGATACACCATCTATAGCATATTTTTCTTCTGTGGGACACTTAGAGTTAACTACATCTTTTTTTTTTTTAAAGTTCTTCCCTCCCAAATAAACTCAAAGTCACTAGTCCTCTGAGAGGATGCTATTAATGGCATGTTTAAATTACAAATAAACTAAGCCCTGAGCTTTTAAAAATATGTCTAGAGTATTTTTTCCAATAGGCAATTAGTATACATACATGCATACATACGTACATACAAATATACGTATATAAAATTCCTGTGTATCCTAATAAAGGTTTAAAATAATTTCTTAAACTGTTAAAGAGGAAGAAAAGGTGTTTCTACTTATAGTTATTAATGTATGTAACTTCCATTATTATAGAAATTTACCACTCAGAAATCTCTGCTATGGATATTCATGTTACCTCTGTATGAAGCAAGGAAGTAAAATCCTTAATGTTAGAGATGAGGAGCTGCAGTACAGTCTGAAATTATTTACCCAAGGCCTTTTAGACAGAATCTGGCATTGCCATTTGAACCCAGTCCTGCTAAGTCTTAGTATGAGCACCTAGAAAATCCTTTATTCAGATATGGTATGTTTTAAAGTTCTAAGGAAAAGGAAAATGAAGTGTAGAGCAAATATTCATGTCAACTTAACTAAACTGAGTACTATCAGACACCTATAAGAGTACATCCTTCAAAGATTTCTGTCTATAATTTGAAAACATAACACAATAGGTAAAGCAGTCTGAAGAAGATACATAAGCAATTTAAGACAAGAAAGAGAACAATCTTATTTTAAATGGAAAAAAGTTGCTATTTCTATACGGAAATAAAATTATAATGTTCTTTCAAAGATCATAGAAGGCCCAGCATTTGTTTAAAAACCAATACAGGTGAAGCAAAGTGGGAATGCCCTCAGTCAAGGACTGACTGGTGACCATATTTCAACATGATCTCTGTCTTTGGGGGATGTCCGAGAAAAATTCTCCTGACAAATCTGACCACCTGACATAGCCAGCAAAATCTTCTTTGTGGTGACATTGAGACCAATGAAATATTGAGTGTATGTAGTTCTATAGCATCACCTTATTGTGGATTATTTTGAGTTGATTCTCCACCAAGGGGCATTTAATGGTCTGGATTTGTGGTCTGTCAGAAACCATTGTCAAGGACTGAATCAAGATCTTGGTTTAGTACTGGCAGTCTTTAGTCCAGATATGGTGGATCTTCTGAATTATAATTTCATACTGTTGTATAGTATTGAATAGTATGACTTTTCCTGTAATAATACTGTGTTCTTCATTTTCAAAGGTTCCTGTACCAGATATCATGATGCCCAATAGTATGCTATTGCCAGCAGCTGCTTCAGAGAAATCTGAACGTGACACACCTGCAACTATTACAGCTGAGGGATCTGGGAAATATCCAGGTATGCAATAAAAAGCTCAGACATGTAAAAGCTCTGTACGGGCAATTTAGAAATAAAGTACCCATTTCTTTCTTAGTAAATTGAATCCTCTTTAGCTTGCATATAGCCACAGAGAGAAAAAAAGAAAGATAACAAGGGGTCTGAATTTGGCTGAATGCACCCATGCAGAGCCACTAAGATGCATGAGTATGCCAGACTGTTTGCTTTTGGTAGAGGTAAAATTAAACAGTAGTGCCTAGCCACTTTGAAGATAAGACCCTCCTTATTTAACCAGCAAATAAGACCCAGTCCTAAAAGACAGTGGCACTTTCACCAACATTGATGGGAAATGTTAGGCAAATGATTCTGCCTGCGTTTCCAATAGTAGTCTTCTTATCCTGGATGCTTACTGTATTCTGTGCTGGGAAGCTGCTTTGCTACGTCTCACAGCATGATCCTCCCTCTCTCCTCAGACTGTTTTCCTCCTCCTTTCTAATCATCTCTCCTGTCTATTGTCCCCATTCCTACTCCCTTTCTCTCTCCTACTGTTTATTTCCTTTTCTTGTTTGGTGCTCCCATTGTACCAATAAACTCCTACCTTATGACAAATACAAGCCCTATGCCATTCCTGGGACAACTGCCACAGCCAGGCTGATCATTGTGTTTGGGTTTTATCACTTTTTTTTTTTTTTTAACCTCCTGTTGGTCCTGTCTGCTTTATTGTGTGGAGCAGGGATGGGTTGCTATATTTTTCTAGGCCAAAATGTGGCATACCGGGTGCCTCTCTCGATTTGTGATGAAAAAAAAATAATTAATACTATATACTATTTTTTTCTACTTGAATAAAAGACACTTCACTTCCTTTAACTAGGTGAAAGTCCTGTGGATGAGAAAAGCACCCCTGGGACTGATGAATCAAAAACTGGAATGGAAATTAAGAGCGAGGAACAGAAGCCACCTAAGGAATCTACTGAAACACCAGATTGGAATAAGAGCAGCAGTAAAGATATAAAAACCACTGACTCAATGACAGATCAGCTAAATGAACAGCAGAAGAAGCAACAGCTCTCTGTTTCTGACCGCCATGTCTATAAGTACCGTTGTAACCATTGTAGCTTGGCTTTTAAGACTATGCAGAAGCTTCAGATACATTCCCAGTATCATGCTATTCGGGCAGCTACCATGTGTAGTCTTTGCCAACGTAGCTTCCGTACATTCCAGGCTTTAAAAAAACACTTGGAAGCAGGCCACCCTGAACTCAATGAAGCTGAACTTCAGCAGCTGTGTGCATCTTTACCGGTCAATGGTGAACTCTGGGCAGAAAATGAAAGTATGGCACAAGATGATCATGCACTAGAACAGGAAATAGAAAGAGATTATGAGATGGACCAGGAAGGTAAAGCAAGTCCTGTAGGAAGTGATAGTAGCTCTATTCCAGATGATATGAGCTCAGAACCAAAGCGGACCTTACCTTTTAGAAAAGGGCCAAATTTTACTATGGAAAAATTTCTAGATCCATCTCGCCCGTATAAGTGTACAGTGTGTAAAGAGTCTTTCACCCAAAAGAACATTCTCTTGGTCCACTATAACTCAGTGTCCCATCTACATAAACTCAAAAAGGTTCTGCAGGAAGCATCAAGTCCTGTCCCTCAAGATACAAACAGCAGCACTGACAACAAACCCTACAAATGCAGCATTTGTAATGTTGCGTATAGCCAAAGTTCTACATTGGAAATCCATATGAGATCTGTGCTTCATCAGACAAAGGCAAGGGCTGCAAAATTAGAACCAAGTGGTAATATAAGTAGCGGAAATAGTGTAGCAGGGAATGTTAATAGCCCCAGCCAAGGAATGCTAGAATCTATGAGCTTACCAGCAGTTAACAGCAAAGAAACACATTTAGATGCCAAAGAATTAAATAAAAAGCAAGCTTCTGAATTAATTTCTGCTCAGCCTACACATCACCCACCCCAGTCACCAGCACAACTTCAAATGCAACTACAGCATGAACTGCAGCAGCAAGCTGCGTTCTTTCAACCCCAGTTTCTAAACCCAGCTTTTTTGCCTCACTTTCCAATGACACCAGAAGCACTGCTGCAGTTTCAACAGCCTCAGTTCCTTTTCCCATTCTATATACCTGGGACAGAATTTAGCTTAAGCCCAGATCTGGGTTTGCCTGGGTCTGCCACATTTGGTATGCCCGGAATGGCTGGTATGACAGGATCACTGCTAGAAGATTTGAAGCAGCAGATACAAACTCAGCACCATGTTGGACAAACACAGCTACAGATACTGCAGCAACAAGCACAACAGTATCAATCCACCCAACCTCAACTTCAGTCCCAAAAACAGCAGCAGCAAAGTAGCAAGCTGATGAAAGCAGAGCAGAATACCTTAGTAAGTACAGACTGCCAGCTGATAAAGGATATGCCATCATATAAGGAGTCAGAAGAAATTTCTGAGAAGCAAGAGAAGCCAAAGCAAGAATTTACTAATGAGAATGAAGGACTAAAAGAAAACAAAGATATGAAGAAGCCAAAATCCTCAGAACCAGCCATCCCACCACCCAGAATAGCTTCTGGGGCAAGGGGGAATGCAGCCAAGGCTTTGCTGGAGAACTTTGGGTTTGAGTTAGTTATCCAGTACAATGAGAACAGACAAAAAGTGCAGAAAAAAAGCAAGACTGGTGAAGGTGAGAACACAGACAAACTGGAATGTGGAACCTGCAGTAAGCTCTTTTCCAATGTTCTTATCCTGAAAAGTCATCAAGAACATGTGCATGGACAGTTTTTTCCATATGGAGCTTTAGAAAAGTTTGCCCGACAGTACAGGGAGGCGTATGACAAGCTTTACCCAATTTCTCCATCTTCCCCAGAAACACCACCACCTCCACCACCACCTCCTCCACCACCACCGCCTCCTCCTCCTCCAACTTCTCAGCCTTCTTCATCTGGGGCTGGAAAAATTCAAAACACAACTCCCACTCCTTTACAAGCTCCACCACCCACACCACCACCGCCACCTCCTCCACCACCACCACCTCCTCCTCCACCACCGCCACCATCAGCCCCACCTCAAGTCCAGCTTCCCGTTTCACTTGATCTCCCACTTTTTCCTCCAATTATGATGCAGCCAGTGCAGCATCCTGCATTGCCTCCTCAGCTTGCCCTCCAGTTGCCACCAATGGATACTTTATCTGCAGATCTTACCCAGCTTTGTCAGCAGCAGCTGGGATTAGATCCCAATTTCCTGCGGCACTCTCAGTTCAAGCGCCCACGTACAAGAATCACAGATGACCAGTTAAAAATCTTGCGGGCCTATTTTGATATTAACAATTCTCCAAGTGAAGAGCAGATCCAAGAAATGGCTGAGAAATCTGGTCTTTCACAGAAAGTTATCAAGCACTGGTTTCGTAATACACTGTTTAAAGAACGACAGAGAAATAAAGATTCTCCATATAACTTCAGCAACCCTCCTATAACAGTATTGGAAGATATCAGAATAGATCCTCAACCTTCAGCTGTAGAACCTTACAAGTCTGATGCATCTTTCAGCAAGAGATCATCTAGGACTCGATTTACTGACTACCAGCTTCGTGTCCTCCAAGACTTCTTTGACACAAATGCTTATCCAAAGGATGATGAAATTGAACAACTTTCAACTGTACTTAACCTACCTACTCGAGTTATTGTCGTATGGTTCCAAAATGCACGACAAAAAGCTCGCAAAAGTTATGAAAATCAAGCTGAAACTAAAGACAATGAGAAAAGGGAGCTGACGAATGAGCGTTACATCAGAACTAGTAACATGCAATATCAGTGCAAAAAGTGCAGTGTGGTTTTCCCCAGAATATTTGATTTGATTACACATCAGAAAAAGCAGTGTTATAAAGATGAAGATGATGATGCTCAAGATGAAAGCCAAACTGAAGATTCTATGGATGCCTCTGATCAAACAGTGTATAAGAACTGCACAGTTTCTGGCCAAAATGACTCATCAAAAAGCCTGGCAGTCACAGCAGCAAGCTCTGGCTCTGGTTCTAGCACTCCTTTGATTCCATCACCCAAACCAGAACCTGAGAAGGCTTCTCCTAAACCAGAGTCCACAGAAAAACCAAAACAAAATGAAACCATCTCTAAGCAAACTGATACAACTTCCCAAAGCACCAAACCAGTACAGTCTACTCCCGTAACCTCTTCGGACCCTCAGCCCCCAGCTTCTCAACCACAGCAACAAAAACAATCACAGATAGTAGGGAGACCTCCTTCTGCATCACAAACCACGCCTGTTCCTTCCAGTCCTTTACCAATTTCAATGACTTCTCTACAGAACAGTCTACCTCCTCAGTTATTACAGTACCAATGTGATCAGTGTACAGTTGCCTTTCCAACTCTAGAGCTTTGGCAAGAGCACCAGCACATGCATTTTCTAGCAGCCCAAAACCAATTTCTTCACTCACAGTTTTTAGAAAGACCAATGGATATGCCCTATATGATATTTGATCCAAATAATCCTTTGATGACTGGACAGTTACTTAATAGTTCTCTTGCTCAGATGCCACCACAATCTGGCTCATCACATACAGCACACCCTGCTACAGTTTCTGGTTCCCTGAAACGAAAACTAGATGATAAAGAAGACAATAATTGTAGTGAGAAAGAGGGAGGAAACAGTGGAGAAGATCAACATCGTGATAAGCGTTTAAGAACTACAATTACTCCAGAGCAGCTGGAAATACTCTATGAAAAATACTTACTAGATTCCAACCCCACCAGAAAGATGTTAGATCACATTGCACGTGAAGTGGGACTGAAAAAGAGAGTTGTACAAGTCTGGTTTCAGAACACAAGAGCCCGAGAAAGAAAGGGACAATTCCGGGCAGTTGGTCCAGCCCAATCCCATAAAAGGTGTCCTTTTTGTCGAGCTCTCTTTAAAGCAAAATCAGCTTTAGAAAGTCACATTCGCTCTCGACATTGGAATGAAGGGAAACAGGCTGGTTATAGTTTGCCTCCGAGTCCTTTGATATCAGCTGAAGATGGAGGAGAAAGTCCACAAAAGTACATATTTTTTGATTACCCATCACTGTCATTAGCAAAAACTGAATTATCAAGTGAAAATGAATTAGCCTCCACTGTATCAACCCCTGTTAGCAAAACTGCAGAAATGTCACCGAAGAACCTCTTAAGTCCTTCTTCTTTTAAAGCAGAGTCTAGTGAGGATATAGAAACTTTGAATGCCCCTCCTGCTGACTCTGGGTATGATCAAAACAAGACTGACTTCGATGAGACTTCATCAATTAATACAGCAATTAGTGATGCCACAACAGGGGATGAGGGGAACAATGAAATGGAAACCACAACTGGCAGTTCAGGGGATGCAAAACCTGCATCACCTCCCAAAGAACCAAAACCACTTGTGAATGACACACTATCAAAAACTGCAACTACACCTACAAATGAGAACACTGATGATAAATTTCTCTTTTCCCTAACAAGCCCCTCAATACATTTCAGTGAAAAAGATGGTGATCACGACCAAAGTTACTACATTACTGATGACCCTGATGATAATGCCGACCGCAGTGAAACTTCAAGCATAGCTGATCCAAGTTCACCTAACCCGTTTGGAGCTAGCAATCCCTTTAAATCCAAAAACAGTGATCGTCCAGGCCACAAACGTTTCCGAACACAAATGAGTAACCTTCAGCTTAAAGTTCTTAAGGCTTGCTTTAGTGACTACCGGACTCCAACAATGCAGGAATGTGAAATGCTAGGGAATGAGATTGGCCTGCCCAAACGTGTGGTCCAGGTTTGGTTTCAGAACGCCCGGGCTAAAGAAAAGAAATTCAAAATTAACATAGGGAAGCCATTCATGATAAATCAGACTGGACCTGATGGGACAAAGCCAGAATGTTCTCTATGTGGCGTGAAATACTCCGCGCGTTTGTCCATTAGAGATCATATCTTTTCCAAACAACATATTACAAAAGTGAGAGAAACTGTGGGAAGTCAGTTAGATCGGGAGAAAGATTATTTAGCTCCTACAACGGTTAGACAGCTGATGGCACAGCAAGAATTGGATCGCATAAAGAAGGCTACTGATGTGCTAGGATTAACAGTACAGCAGCCAGGTATGATGGACAGCAGTTCTCTTCATGGTATCAGTTTGCCAGCAGCTTATCCAGGACTCCCTGGCCTTCCTCCTGTTCTTCTGCCTGGAATGAATGGTCCATCCTCCTTACCTGGATTTCCACAAAGTTCAAACAGTAAGTCTATAAGGGGATGATTTTCTCATGTTATTAATTTGCTTATCTTGCATAGTCACCATCCCCTTCTAAACCACAGCATATTATGCACTTATATCGTGCTTGTGAGACAAGTGTGGGTATCTAAAAAGTACTGCTGTGAGGTATACTGAGTACAATTCTTGATCGTTGCTGTAGCCTGGATGATATCTCTGATTTAGCAAGAAAAAAAAAACCTCCAAAAATTTAATTGAAATCTAATTGACAGAAATTATTTAGTCCATATTAGGCTTCTGTGAGAAAGCAATATAACAATAGCGTAGTAATTTGAAGTAACATCTGATGAAACACAAAATAGCAATTCCCACATTATTGGCTCATCAGGCATTTGGTCCACCCCTTAGACCAGTCCAACCTGTTGCTTAATTCAGAATAAATATTTAAAATAAAATGCTGCCCAAGACCCTCTATCATATTTCTAAATAATTGCCTGCTAAGATAAGAAGGTTTTTGTTGAAGTGATTTGTAATGGCAGTTTCACTGTGATCCAAATTCCAAGAGCTGCTGAATATCTCCTGCCACTAGTTTGTAAAGTCATTGAAGACATGTACCATTTCATTTGGGCTTGCACTTTTAACTGAACACATACCTCTGTTTTACTGACTGTTTTGACTCTGGTTTGACTCTTTTTTGCTCACATTGGAAAACACTTCCTTCTCGCAGTAAGTTTCACTGACGTTAGAGAATCAAGTTTTTTGCAGAGTGATTTGTCTAGTCCTCAAAGAATGAACCTAATTTATTTTCTTGTATTAGGCTCCAGTTTTGCAGTCAGAGTTCACTGTGAGTGCAGCCTTTCAGACTGAAGCTCTCCCATTCATCTTCTAACTTTGCACATTCATATCAAATATGTGCACAGCAGAGTTAGGGAGCTGGTTAAGACCCCTCACATCATTTTATCCCATAATTCCACTTGCTGTTGATCTCTAAACTTTGATTTAGAAAGCAACTTAGTTTGGCAAGTAAGGTACTCGCCAACACTTAATCACCAGTGTTGCTAGACATACTAAGACCGTAGCAATGTCTTCTCTTGTAGCCAGCTCTGCTTTGATTGATGATGATCATGTTATTGTTTCCTTAAGTGGTGGTCAAAGCATCTTGTTTTTCTCTTCATTGGATCAGAATGGCTTTCCTTCCACAATGGAGTCTCTGGCTGAGTGCCCTCTGGCTTTTGTCAAACAATTATTGGCACAGAGAGTGCATATAAAGGAAATATAAAGTTGCTGTATTTCCTTCTTAATGGCATATAGTGTCCAGGTCCAAAAACGGCTGGTTGTTGTTCATTAAAGTTATAGATATGGTTTCTCCATATAACTTCACTAAATAGCTTTGGTTAGGTTGACCTTCAGGTAAAATGGGCTTTAGAAACTCTCAGACTTTGTTGACACTACTAAATGAAATTTTCTGGTGAAAATATTATTATATTGTTTTACTTTTAAAAAAAGGTAGTCCCCATGCAAAGTGAGTCTTGGGAATGGTCGTGGAGCCATGATAGCCTCTCAGCTATGCTCAGGATTCGTTTAGGAGAATGATGGATGGCCCAGGCCAAAACAGTGCCAGTACCATTCTTATGGTACTCTTTAACTTGCTAGTATTGATGTGGCCTCAGAGTCTGTAGATTGTCGTGTTAATAATAAAAAAGATATTATTACAGGTCAACTGGTCCATAATAATTCAATTTTCAGATTTTCTGATTTCTGCCAAATATCTCTTCTTTGAGATAAACTGAAATCATTAGTACCATAGCATACACAGTGTACTGCCAATTGAGATGGATTTTTACCTCCTTTCATCTTGCATCTTCTTAAGGTTAATTAGCCCGTTGTGGGCAAAACCCACTGTGTAAACTAGCTAGTAGAATCTCATTGTTAACTTTTTCTTTTGCCATATGCTAAATAGCCCCTACGTCCCCCTTTTGTTGCCTAGCAAATACTTGCATGCATAAATCTCCATTCCCTAATGATACATAATGGAACAGTCATAGTGAGTAGAAAAAAGTAGATCATGTTAATCATTCGTAATAGAAAAACAGTAATATACTCAGATGTTCTCCAGTACGTGCTCAACACTAGTATTTCCTGCACCTAATTAACCCATTTCTATTTTTTTCTCTGCTCTGCCCAGGCTAACAGTTCACTTTCATATTTGATATTAAGAATTGTTTAAGAAGTATCTTTTTGGAAGCAGGGCTTGAAGCAAGTTTTCTTTAACTATGGGTCTTCCAGGAGCATGTGTATTCTAAGCCAGCAGGACAACAGTTCTGCACCATTCTTTGCATCAAGGATTTTCTGAAGCTAACTCCCTGATGACTCACTACCCTATACTTCAAGTGTACTTGTTAATTCCACTGCAAGTGTGTCACATCTTCTCTTTAAGACCCAATCCCAAAAATGTACTTCAGAAGAAGTCTCACTGGGATCTCTTAATATCCAAATATTTACCTGTTTTCACTGATGCTTACAGGGGTGGTAACTGTATTTCCTGTGGCAAAGCCCATCCATTCTGTTCTACATGTTTGTTTAAAGGACAATGTCAACATTAGTAAGATCCTTGCTTTTAAAGAATGTGTTTGCTGTTTGCTAAGACAGGGAACTAGTGAAACTATAATACTAAACATCACATCGAAAGTTCTCTTTTGTGTTTCTCTTTATTCATGTTAGACAGAGAAATCAGCCTGATTAGTTTCACTGGTTAATAAAAGTTTATGAGGGATTTCACTTTCATATTCTTGCATCCCGTATTGTTTATGGGTTCCCCAAAAGGTACAAAACCCACCTAAGTTTTTCAAAATATTGTTCTTTTAAAAATGCAATATTTGCTTTTACAAAACATTTGAAATGGAACACTTGAAAATAATGCTAAATTACAAAAGATGGAAATATTCAAACTACAGTTTGTTTTATATTCTTTATGTAGTGCTCAAACTGGACTTTTTATTTGCAAAGATTATTAGTTTTGTCAAAATAAGATAGCTTCATTTCTGAATGAAAGGATCCATTACATTTAAATTAAGTTATTTTGTTCTAAAACAAGTGGGTTTTAATATCAGAATTATTGTGTGGTTCTAGGATGATATAAGTCAAAGAATCCTCTCACCTGTGGCATACGTTTCTCTAGATCATGTAATTATACCATCTTGTGGGCACCAAATGCTGAGCAAGGTCTCAAAATTACTGGTATGTTTGCTCAGCATAATTCCTAATATGAATTATTTGGTGGACTTCTAATCTTCTAATTAATAGAGAATTTTAGTTCCAGCTCATCTTTGTTCTTTGCCCCTTCTTATTTTCTAGGTGACTGTGTAGAGAAGAGTTCACCTGCTCTTTTCAGCTGTTCTTAAAATTCACGTTCTCTTTTCTTCTTAGCCTTGTGGTTTTACCTGTGATCCCTTGCAGAAAACTAGTGCTTCATCTTGCTTCTGGCTATTAATATTGGTTCTATGAACCTTTTAATGCCATCATCATTACCATAAGTTCTTTGCACATCACTTAAGCCTGAGATGCCTTGAAGATTCACAGCAGCTTTTTCCAAGAATGCACACATCACTAGGTAATATGTATATAGTGGGTTTTGAAATCTTGTCAAGAGAGAAATTTGATTCAGCAGCAATTACTTTCCTTATTATTAGGGCAATAAATTCTGTTCTCTGTTTACTTTTGGCCCATTGGTAGTGGTTTCATTTGTATATTTTAGCTGTGATTCCTCCAAGTGAAAGAGAAGGCTCTCCTCTTTGATAGTCACTTAAAAGAGTTAGCAGGATTAGAGTGTTTCTTCATGATTAG